>NW_027268009.1:0-19361 GCF_963676685.1 Mytilus edulis
ATTCACTCTTTTTAAACATAATTTCCATAATCATCTCAGAATTATAACTTGTAGAGACAAAAGTCGCAAAAAACGAGATATAGGGATTGTTTTCAGTTCCATAACTATTAGTACATATAGTTTGATGACTTTTTTTGTGTCCAGCCCTTTGGTTATGGTCCAGTAATTATGAACTAATTAGCAATTTTCGATGTTAAGTTTTCTGCTTAAGTAAGTTTGAAAGGATCTACTTGTGATAGATAATTGGTATTAAATATGAAATTGCATAATCATTTGTACATCTCAGTTTAACAACTATTTCAAGGCCCTGCCCCCTAGAATATTGTCCAGTGATTTTGAATTAAAAAATTTCAAAGTTAAGTTCTGCTTAAGTTAGTTTCATAGGATTTACTTGTGAAAGATCAATGATATTTAGTATGAATTGTATGTATTATTAACAGTTCATATAATATTGATGATTATTTTGAGGCCCTGCCTACTTTGTCATGGTACAGTGACTATGAATTAATTAGCAATTTTCAATGTTAAATTTTCTGCTTAAGTTAGTTTGATAAGAACAACTTCAGATAGATATTAAGTATATTTTGTTTAAATTTGCATTACTATCTGTATATATCAGTTAAACAAATATTTTGAGGCCCTACCCATGGCACAAGATAATGGTCCAGGGACTGAATTAATGAACCATGTTGCTTTTCATCAGATTGTCTTTTCTGAATTTTATGCCGACAGGCGAGACATTTCTCTGTATCAACAGTTTATGAAAAAGTCTTAGCTAACTAGTGTATCTACAGTTGGAAGAAAATTACAATTTTTTCATGATTTCAGGCAAAACTTTCAACTTGAGCTGAACAGGCCAAAGGAACAAACCTTTCATTCTTTGTATTTTATGAATAAAATAAGCTATAACATTATATTTCACTATTTATACTATATAATTACCTAGTAACATAATACCCATAATGCAAACAGTAGCTAAACTCATTCCTTTTCTTATATCCATGCAAACTATACCAAGGAATAAACCTATACTCTAAGAAAAAAAGAAATAGTCAATATTAAAAACCAAAGCACATGTTAATAAAGTTTACCATCAAACATAAGGGATGTTTACCAATTTGAAAAGCTATTTAATAGAACATTAGAGATTTACTGAATATTTCATGACATGGATCCTTATAAGGATATGAATATCAGGGAAATCTTTAACCAACAAATATATATAATTTTTATTTTAAAACTTTGCATATATAAAATTGGTGTAATTGATATAATAATAAGTTGCAAAAGATGTTGTGCAAAGTATACCTCAATTGTCAGAGACATTGACAAAGAATTCCATGCTAATAGTGTTTTCAGAATCAAATTATCTTAAAACAGGAAGCGACTGCCAGTACTAAATCATCAAATATGGATTGAAACACTGCCAGTACTAAATCATCAAATATGGATTGAAACTGTGATTGTTTTTCAATAATGTATTGTTTCTGTAAATATGTATGCATTTTGGAAATTAAAACAGGGCAAAGCTTTTAATATAATAACACATTTGAGATGCTGACATAATTGCACATTGCAAGTGATCTGATTATTTCTTAACTTTTATTCTCATATCAAAATGTTGTCTTTTGTGGGGGTTTTATGGTCACAACATAGGTTTTTAATGGGATAGCACAACAATAGTTGATCATTAATCTTTCTTTTTTTCACTTCATTTTCTCATCCTTGACCTTGACCTTTAGTTGTAAACTGTTTACCTGGCCAGCAATAGCATGAATGATTAATGTCCCTATAGTGGCATAACCTTGACCTTCAGTTGTAACTGTTTACCTGACCAGCAATAGCATGAATGATTAATGTCCCTATAGTGGCAAAGAAAGCTGTTACACCATTGAGTCCTACACACCAATACACAACAGTAATGAACAATATTGGCTGTACGAGAATCAATGGAATTTCACTGGTCATTTTGGCCAGATAATAGGCTGACAATCTGTACCATCCTGCTGACCTTTCCTTGTTTATAACCATTCTTTCTGCTGGAACTATAAAAAAAAAAAAGATTGAAAAAGTCAAATTGCTTTTAAGAAATATTGATGAACCAAAAACATTGGATATAGTTATAACTTAGGTGTGATTTAAGAATTCAGTAAGGTATAAGACAGACAGTCTTCAGTTTGAAGTAAATTAATTTATAACTCTTTTGACTCTGGACAATTTGCAACTTGCCATTTTGTCTTGACACTAGTCTATTTGTGAATACAGTATTTGACATATAAATTTGTGTGTGTGTGTGTACATGTAAACAGAAGATGTGGTAGGATTGTCAATGAGACAACTCTTCACACGAGAACAAATGACACAGAACTAAACAGCTATAGGTCACTGTACTACCTTCAACAACGAGCAAAGCCCCTTCCACATAGTCTTGTGTCTTGTTGGGTTACCATCTCATTGATAGATAACAAACATCTTTTTTATTATTTATGTTTAGTTATCTAAATGGTAGTCCATAATTGCATTCCCCTAAATATGTTTGTTTACTTGGATAATTTCTAGATTCCCTTGAACTTTGAACTGTCAGCATTTATTTGTACTCTTATCAAAACCTTTTTATTTTATAAAACAGTTTTAGATGCATTAATTTATTCTAACTACTTTATCTTGTTGTATCATTTGAAGGGATTATAGAGTTTTCGATAAAATCAAAAGAATTTAAGCCACAATGTATTTGTATTTGATCCCATATACCATTTTAAGCAGTAAAATCACGTTCGTCTTTGTTCGATGACAAATTTTACATCAATACGTATAATATGGATTCATTACTATTCATTGAATACCAATTTTTCGTGGATTTAGCTGTCACCTGGGAACCATGAATTCCAATAACCAATGAATTACATATTCTCTATAAGAATGTATGCAGACTTTGGCAAAATCACAAAATTATATTTCCACAAGAGTGCAAGTTTTCCTCTATCCATGAAAATTAGTATCCATGAAAATAAATTAATCCACAGTGTATAGCTCAACTTACAAGAAGTGATAGTATCAAACAGTGGTGTGAATCCAAAGGTCATCCCAAGGTAAAATATCTATAAATAAATCAAACAATTTCATAAATGGTTGAGACAGAGATTTGTCTCATCTTAAAATTATTTTGATATAACAATATACAAATATTCTTCTTCATTTTATCATGAAAGATCATTAATATTTTTAGATGTTTGATACTAAATTAAATAAAATGTCTGTACCAAGCCAGGAAAATGATAGTTGATGTATTTGAGTTTTTTTCTGTTTTGAATTTTCCTCAGAGTTCTGTATTTTTGTGATTTTCCTATTTACTACTGTAAATTCAGAAATTATTGCGTGCATTTATTATTGCGATGTGCCGACCACAGGCAAAAATGCGAGGTTTAATTATTGCGACTTGCCGATTAAAAAAAATTTTTTTTTATGCTGAACATTATTGTAAATCACAGATGTTCACATGTCTTTTCGCAAAGTAAAGCTTTGTTCAAATCTATGCATTTAGTTACCTTCCGTATGTTTTCTGTGATTGAATACACAATTCTTAACTGATGTAACTTGTAAAGGGGATCTAGAAACTAAGATGCATTACTAGAACTTATGTGTTGTGCATGCCGACTTTGGGGATCTAGAAACTTAATTGAACATCGACCACGTGCAGAAGATTAGTGTAGAACGAGGCCCGGCGTGGGTAATTATAGGATATTTTTAACTTCAAAAGAAAATAAATTACAATATTAAAAGTTGATAATCGCAATCACGTAAATTATGTTTGGCTTCTTAGTCCTTTTATGCATACAAGCGAAGTTGAGAAAAATAAAATTCATCATAAAGGCTTGGCTTGTGGTATATTGTTAAAAATAAATTTAATTACACATCTTATAAATTAGCTTTGATTACTAGTAGCAAAGACTCATTTGGTTATAAATAGGAATGATATTTTTTTTACGCCATGAAGTAAAAAAATGTCAATGTGGAAGTTGTTGAACTTGTGCTCAATGAACAATAGTAGCTTGTGCTTTATGAACAATATTATCTTCTGATGATCTTTGTTATTTTGTTATTTATTATTTATTTATTGTAATAAATTGTATTATATAACTTGTTTTTATTTCTAAGTTTCAAAAGGTTTACTTATACTGAAAATACACATGCTCCACTGAACAATTACAAACAATATTAACAAAATAAAATAACATTGTAATTTGTCACTTTATATAATAATCGAACAGCATTCAAAAGTAATTACTAGTACTAGTATCCCATTCATAAAAGTTCCCGGCAATATTGTTCAATCATAAACATATTACAGACACATTACCAATTAAAAGTCGAAGTGTTATAAAAATGTCACCTGGCTTCACTGATTACACAGATTAGCGGAAATAAGTTGTAAAAACATATTACCCTTAAATGCCCCAGGTGAAAGGTTAAACACATCACACCACTGAACAAAGGGAGATAAATCAATCACAAATTGACATTGGAAAAATGAAAGTAAGAATGCGAGGTTTAATTATTGCGATCGTCCGACGCTCGCATTATTCGCATTAATAAAAACCTCGCAATAATTTCTGAATTTACAGTAATACATTTAGAAAACTTTTCATAAATGAACAATGATTTATATAGTAATACAACCTTTTGGGACAAATATTACAAATAAACCTACCACACCCATCCTGTCACGAAGTGTCTCCTCAATCCTTGGTAACTGAAACCATATCAAACTCAGCAATACAGTCATCACTACTGTCTCTATAATCTTAAACTTATTAAATATAAGAGCTTTTGATTGTCTAAATGTTCTGATTGTCAGCTGTGTGTACTGTGTTATAAATCCAGTCGGCCATTTTGGATCATTGGAATTTGTCTCCACTTGATCAGATTCAGGAATCTCCATTAAACTAATGTGTACACTGTCTGCCTCTGAAAAGAAAGATTAAAGTCTGATATCATATGTTAATAATTTCTTAAGTATGTTCCCTTTAAAAATCACACAGAGAATATGCCAATGGGACATATAACTTTATAAAGGGGCATATCTCCAGAACTGTTAAAGTGACACCATACACAACACGATCGTGATCTCTGTTTTATGTAAATAAGCATTGTGTATAAGCCTCATAATATTTTGTTGAAGCTACTCAAGTTAAAGAAAGGAAACCAATTTTGGAAGGACAGATAGAAGGATAAGGGTAACACTTAATGCCCCTCAGCTGATCCCGTTGCCATTATAAATTTACATTTTTAATACAGTAAAAAATTAACATACTTATATATTTTGAATAGATAATATAGGTTGCTGTATGTTGATTTTGAATAGCTGAAGATAAATATTTATTCATTTAAAACTGAACAAGAACATACCATAGGATACACTACCATTTTTCTGTTTGACTTTTTGGTACTTTTTCTGCTCATCAGTCATATTCCCTGGGACAATGCTAGAAGTTTTCAGCTCTTTTGGCCAGGAATCTGTATTTCTGAGAAATAAACACAGAAAATTACAGCTAAAAACAATATCAGTTAACATTTATCAAGATGCCTGTAAAAACATGGTCGTCAACAAAGAGTATGAAAAATGCACTTAGATGTAAAATTTAATCAAATTCAATGAAATTAAGTGCTAATGTGTCACCAGTAAACTTAATTTGTGACCATCAACCAACCAATTGATGCCATCTGAGCTTAAAATACAATACAGTTATCTCCTACATACAGTGTTCAGTGAAGGGAAATATAACTACACCTATATTGTCAGGTTTTAACTCTTCAATCCATTTAAATCCTGGTCATGTTATTACATTTGTGTTTTTAGTTTGAGATAAATAATGCAATATGAATGCTTTTGTTAACATTGGAAACGTATACTTGGTTTGAGTCAACTGAAATTTCGACACATCCAATTTCAAGTCGTCAGTAGTCAAAATACATATATTTAAACTAAACAAAGTTTGGAACCTAAGGAAGACTTTGACCCATCTGAAATTTCAAGTCAACTGACTTCAAGACAAAGAGAGTTAACTGTGTTATGGTTTGTAATTCATTGGACTACTGCAAATTGAAATCAAGAACTGTGGATTTATTTATTTTCGTGGGTATCAACATTCGTGTATTGAGGAAGTCTTGCATTTTCCTGGATATTTGACTTCGTTGTTTTGCTAATCTTTGCATACAAAGTTTGTAATTCTTTGAACATTTGAATATTCGTGGGTCACCTGTACTGATAAAACCAACTAAAATTGGTATCCAATGAAAAATAATGAATCCGCATTAGTATATACCAATCACTTATGTTGTTTCTATGCAGTTTTTAACATCAATTAATCAAAACCACTGCCTCCTTCCTTGTATCTATAAATGTAGCAGTATTTACCTTAGCTTGTATGCAGCATTAACAATCTGTTGTCTTGTATTGTCATCTTCTTTCAGTTTCTCTACTAAAATTTTAAGAATCTCATAAGTTTTTTCCATAAATTTTAAATGATATGCAATGCTTTATAAATATTAAAGAATGAAGCATTTTTAAATGCATAGTATAGGGGGAAAACCAGAGAGGCTACACAACATAAAGAAAAAAGTAAATAGACCAATTTCATATTATTACATTGGTTGCAATGAATTACATTAATTTCCCAGTTAAATAAAAACCCATAATTTCACATGTGAACCAAAGTGGTTATACAACAGTAGGCGTTGTCAAGACGTCGATAACGTCGGATCAAAACAAATTGTCAATGCGTAGGAAAAACATATAGTTCCTTACATTTTCTACATTAATTTCATAAAAAAAAGCCATTTACCAATGTAATAAAAAGAATAACTAATCGCCGTATTTGAATATCAAAAATAAGACAACTTGTGACCGAACGCCGCTCTGGATTAAACTTGTGCTGCGCACTCGTTTAATCCATGCGTCGTTCGGTCTCACGTTGTCTTATTTTTTATATTCAAATACGGCGATTAGTTATACTATAATTACTGACTTTTGACTCCTGAGTTTATATTTTTTTGACAGATTACCTTTTTTGTGGTTGGACATCCTGGTACTCAGTCAAACAAGAGCAACGTAAATAAGAAAATTCAAGATTCTAATCTGTACAATTTTGAGGGAAAGTGTACTGTTTAATGCTTTCAATATATGACTTAATCATCAGAAAGCAGTAAACTTTCCCCCATTTTGCACCGGTTATGTTTGATTTTACTTCTTTTGGTTGCTTGTGATTGACCCTGAGTACCAGGATGTCTTATCACAGAGTAAGTAACCTATCTTAAAAACAGACCTCGGAGTCAAAAGTTAATAAAATAAAATAGACTATGCAGTAGAACATGACAAGCTTACATACTTTAGTTGCTGTTCTGAAAAATTATTTGAATCTTAATACTCTAATTTCAGAAATTATTGTGAGGTTTTTATTATTGTAAACGCAATAATTAAAACTCGCATTTTAAAATATTTTATCTAAATTAAACTATATTTTTCTCAAAACAGTAAGAATAAAAATCGCATTTAAGTCTAAAATGACTGCACACAATAATTTCTGAATTTACAGTAGTCTTATCTGTTTTTGACTCAGATATAGGACTTTATTATGGTTAACTTACAAATAAAGTCTGCTGGATTATAATGAGGCTCCATAGGGAAACCTGCATTGCTGAAGAAATCTATGACCTCTCCGGTCTTCCCAAAATAAGCAACCTAAAATTTAAAAAAAACCTGTTGATTAGGCATCCTTCTATGAATCAGTTTAAAGGAATATTCTAAAAGTGAAATGACAGCATGATATATTGATAATACTGTGGATTCATTTATTTTCGTGGATATCAATTTTCGTGGATTGAGGAAAACTTGCATTAAGTGGATATTTGATTTCATGGTTAAGCAATTTCTTTAAACAAATAAAATTGAGAATGGGAATGGGAAATGTGTCAAAGCCACAACAACCCGACCATAGAACAGACAACAGCAGAAGGTCACCAACAGGTCTTCAATGCAGTGAGAAATTCCCGCACCCGGAGGCATCCTTCAGCTGGCCCCTAAACAAATATATACTAGTTCAGTGATAATGAACGCCATACTAAAGAAACTAAAATTAAAAATAATACAAGACTAACAAAGGCCAGAGGCTCCTGACTTGGGACAGGCTCAAAAATGCGGGGGGGGGGGGGGGGGTTATGAGATCTCAACCCTCCCACTATACCTCAAGCCAATGTAAAAAAGTAAACGCAAAACAATACGCACATTAAAATTCAGTTCAAGAGAAGTCCAAGTCTGATATAAAATTTGTAATTTGTTGAACATTTGAATTCCTGGTTCACCTGTATCCACGAAACGCACAAAAATTGGTATCCAACGAATAATAATAATATCACAGTAGACTCTTTAAAGAAATATTTTGTACTGGGTCTCATATAGACCACCTGGATTTATCATTAATCCACCTTCTATTAATCACTACATGGGTTTATCATTAATCTGACCAATGAATTTTGCTTTACTTAACCAAATGTATGTTTTGGATTCACTGTTCACATGTATATTATGTGGAATATTTTAATAAAGTATCTGAACATCTGTATTTGGTCTCATTTGCCAGAGCTCAGTCACAGCAGAACGACCTTTAATCGACAAGAGGGAACGGCGACAAATAGCCACCCGACCCTCCTGTTACAGTGTGAATATTAGATGACTTGATATAAGTGTATGAATATTAGTTGCTTTGAGTAAATGATCACTTAATAAGTCAGCAAGTGACGAGCTATGATCTGTTCCTCCAGAGCTGATCTCAGTTTACAAACACTACTTAAGTGAAAACATCAGAATGTTAAGCATGTTTGGGATCAACAACATGTCTTCAGCATGATATATCATTCTATGTGTAATATCAACAAAAGTTATTGCTGTATAAGTGCAATCTGTTCCATGTGCTTACCGGTATTTCTATGAGAAAGGATGGCTAGAAAAATATAACATGATTTTTTTAAAACTTCATGTTGAAACTGAAGCTATCTCAGAGATATTATGCTTTGAATAGTAATTAGAGCTTGGTTTTACTTTATAAATACCTTAATGTCAAGATATAAGTATTATTATATAAACATGAATTGCAACAGATATTGTCTTTTTATATTAACATTATCTGTAAATTATTATTTTCACATGAATGATTTTTGTGCTTTGATTCATTGGTTTATAGCGTGGCAGAATAGTTTTTTTATGTGTAAAGTAGAGCAAAACATCATAAGTGACAAATACTTATGACCATGTCCTGCATATCTGAACTATTTATGTTAAATTGGAGTTCACATTCAATTTACAGCATGCAGGTGTCAAGGACAAAGTTATACAAAATGAATATGTTAGTACTTTACTATGTGTTTACAGCATGCAAGTGTCAAGGACACATAAAAAATGCAGTTATACATAATGAAGATGTTAGAACAAAAAAATGTACTTTACTTTTATTTACAGCATGCATTCAAGGTAACATACAAAATGCTTTACAATGTATACATAATGAGTATGTTAGTACTTTACCTTCTATTCACAGCATGCAGGTGTCAAGCAGTGATCTGGAAGGATTTTTTCTCTATGGGCCCAGGGCCCCTCAAAATTAAATTCAAGGGGCCATTTAAAAAAATAATGGGCCATGTTGTCAAATGAATGGGCCATTTGAATTGACTACAGTGAAAAAAGTAAAAAGTGTATATCTCGGCAAAGAGATTGTGGTACTTTAATACCTTTATGATTTTAAATAATATTATAGATATTGTGCCTGTGATTTTGTTATTTCAATTCAACAAAGAATGTAAAATAATTTCTTTCAAACCAGATAATATTTAAGATATCCTTTATTTACAATGTTTCTACTGCTACTGTTGTCTTGTTCATGTGCATGGGTTTTTTTACATTAAATTTGGGTCTTCGTCGATACCATACTTATTCCCGACGTTCCGTATTAGAGGACGTAATTGGCATTTCCTCTGCACTTCTTGTATTATTATTACTTCATCACGATGACAACAATAACAGTAGAGAGTATCATAAATTATTGATAAAACAAAACAACAAATCGCTGAAGGCATGTTTACAAAATGTCAAAACAAGCCAAAGACCAAAAAGTGACAAGGACAGTTAGTCGCCTTTTATGGAGACAAAAACTATATTCATAAAAAGGCTCTGGGGTTTTTCAACGAAAAAATAGCAAGCTGAACTAAGTTAAAAGATAATAATTAGAGACAAATCTCGTCTGTACTAGCCAAATTTTACAAATTTAAGGTTGTAAAAAATCATATCATGAATGATGGCTAATTACGTTTTTTGGGTAATCAGTTACACCCATGGTTCTATTATTTCCATAGGAAAACACACGAGACGTCCCAAAAATATATAGGTGCTCCTATCATTGGAGGAACATTACACAGTTGTGTACACACACATGGCGGCACGGAACACGATCGGAAATCCATTTGACGATATCTAAACGTATCGAAACGAAGTGAAAAATATCGTGCGCCACGTGGGCGCTTACATAAGTCTCTCTATGCGCCATTTCTGGTCGATATGCGCTATAGGCGCAGGGCGCACGACCTTCCCGATCACTGGTCAAGGGCACATACAAAATGTAGTTATACATGATGAATATGTTAGTACAAAACAAGAATGTGTCCATAGTACACAGATGCCATACTCGCACTATAATTTTCTATGTTTAGTGGACTGTGAAATTGGGGTAAAAACTCTAATTTGTCATTTGAATTAGAAAGATCATATCATAGGGAACATGTATACTAAGTTTCAAGTTGATTGGACTTCAACTTCATCAAAAATACCTTGACCAAAAACTTTAACCTGAAATTTGCACTATCATTTTCTATGTTCAGTAAACCGTGAAATTTGGGTCAAAACTCTAATTTGGCATTAAAATTAGAAAGATCATATCATAGGGAACATGTGTACTAAGTTTCAAGTTGAATGGACTTCAACTTCATTAAAAACTACCTTGACCAAAAACTTTAACCTGAAGCAGGACAGACGGACAGAAGGACGGACGGACGGATGGACGGACGGACGAACAGACCCACAGACCCACAGACCCACAGACCAGAAAACATAATGCCCCTCTACTATTGTAGGTGGGGCATAAAAATGTACTTTACCTTCTATTTACAGCATGCAGGTGTCAAGAACACATACAAAATGCAGTTATACATGAATTTGTTAGTACAGGTACAAACTGAAAAATACACGGTGTTGAAGCAAACTAAATATAGGTTAGCATGAAACTGAAAATACACAAAGTTACACACTTCATATAAAACTGAACATAAATTGTTAGAACTAAGTACATATGTGTACACAAAAAAGAACATAAATTGTTAGAACTGAATATGTATATGTACACAAACAAAACATAAATTGTTAGAACTAAATACAGATGTGTAAACAAACAGAACATAAATGGCTATAATTTTGTATATCCATTCATTTAAATATATAAGAATTACACAGGGGTATTCCTTGGAACAATAGTTCATTTGCCAATTACTGATTTGATTCTGTTATTACACACTTTTTCAATAAATTACTTCCCTTTGTCAATAAAAGACAGGTTCTTTACTGGACAAACTTGGCTTTTGCGCATGCAAAGCATGAAACGTTGAATGTCATATATTCTCTTTTTAACAATTTAAAAAAAAAAACCTACTGGTATTGAAAGTTTTTAGCTTGATAACAAATTAAATGTAATTAAAAGATTTTATAAACTTAAAGGTTACACACATTACGCACAGATACATTTGCTTTTTCTGCTAGCTATCCATTGTCAATAAAAAAAATATGTTACTCTTGAGGGAGACAACCAAATAAGGGATCTCTAATTACAGGGTCAATAACTGGAATTGGCATAGAATGAAAATTTTGAACTACATTAATCAAAGTACCTTTACATATGCTATTGTTAATTCAGAAACTTTTGCTTGCATATAAATTTAATAGCAACTATTAAACTATGGATTCAGATGTAAGATTAAAATTATTATGATTCAATTTCAGAAAATGCTGCATACAAATTATGCTACAATGTATTAAAATTCAAATTGTAAGTTTTTCATGTGCAAATCCTATCAAGTTGAATTATATAATTCGCAAAAATTTCTGAATAAACAGTATTTCCTAATTTCTGTTAGTCATGCAAAACTCCAAATAATAAGTTAACTGAATGATATTTCATTCTGTTAGTATAGAATGTATTATCTTAAATTACCTCTCCATCAGATAGCAGTAACAGATTGTCAAACTGATAGAAAATAAAACTGGATGGCTGGTGTATTGTTGTAACAACAGTTTTATTGTGGTCCTTGGCATATGTCTTCAATCCTTGTATCAAACCAAAGGCTGTACTGTAATCCAAACCTGATGTTGGTTCCTAAATGGAGAAAATATCTATTATATATAACATGTACTTGATCCAATGGATAGAAAAATGGACGGACAAATAGAAATATGATCAAAGGGACAGATGGACAGAGTGATTGTAATATAGATCCCATTTTAGAGTAATGGTATAAAACACTATATTTTATTTTTATTTCACTCTCAGGGTTGGTACAGAAACAACTGACATAAATTGGGAAAGTGTCCATGGAACACAGATTGTGCCACCGCTTGCATATTACATTACAAAGGGACATAACTCAAGAATGGTAAAAGTGATGCTACCCAAATGTGTACTTGATCTGAGTTTTGAGGTTATGAGCATTACATTAAAGTTTCATAACATTTGGTTGAAATAAACTAAAGTTAGAGAACAGAAACAAACAAAAATTCCGGAATTTTTCCGTTTGTAAAGGGACATAACTCTAGAATGGTAAAAGTGACACCAGTAAAGTTCAAACTTGATCTGTGTTTAGTGGTAAAAAGCATTGTGTATAAGTTTCATAACATATGGTTAAGGTAGCAATACACAGTTAGGAAAAAAACATCCATAACGGCAGGGCATAAAATACCTGAAATCTATGAGCTTACAGTACTCACATCTAATAGTATCATAACAGGGTCAGTTATTAATTCACAGGCAATATTTGCCCTTTTCTTCTCTCCACCAGATAACCCTCTCAGCCAAACATCTCCAATAACTGTCACAGAAACAAAAATAAACAATATACCGTACAATGTCATATAGTTGTTAATTTTGGATCATTTGGTGTCTTTTGGAAAGTTGTCTCATTGGCAATCATAGCACATTATTTTTAGAAATATATATACACAAAATTTAAACTTGTTCACACTTTTAAGTTCAATTTTGTGAGATTAAGGCAATCAAATTATTCCATTTCCATGGTGAGAGTTAAGGTTTTCTTCTGAATTCTTAAGATTTTTCATTTAGAAACATGGGACTTGAAACAGTCACGTGTCTGGAAAATCATTGACCTACATTTTTAGTAAATTCTAAAATTCTAAATTTGTCAACTACCATGATACCAATATGCAAAAAGCCTTGGGAAGAACACTGCCTATTACATACTTGTGTCTAAACATTTTCTGAGGTCAAGGTCATCTATAAGTTGTTCCATTCTTCTTTCTTTCTCTACCTTTGGCATTTTGTCTGGTAGACGGATCATTGCAGTGAACTGTTAAAAAATTTAACAAAATAAAATTGAGAAAGGAAATGGGGAATGTGTCAAAGTGACAACAACCCGACCATAGAGCAGACAACAGTCGAAGGCCACCAATGGGTCTTCAATGTTGCGAGAATTCCCGCACCCGTAGGTGTCCTTCAGCTGGTCCCTAACAATATGTATACTAGTACAGTGATAATGGATGTTTTATGAACTGTTTGTAAAACTTTCATTATATTTGAAATAGACTGTTGGATGTTGCTTGCTTACTGTCCAGTAATATTATTATGCCTTAAATTTTGCACATGTGCTATATTTTTATTTGTGCAAAATTTTAATTGTGCTTCAGTTATGGTATGTTTAGATATGTATTTTAGTAATGCTTTGCCTGTATTTCAATATGCCTGTGCTGTTATATATTTTGTCTGCCTGTTCTGTGTTTTAAGGTGGTACCTAACACTACAGGGAGATAACTCTGTAAAATCGGCTAAACGTTTTAATTACGTTGTGTTGTTAAGGGAATATTAAGCTTTTCAATGATCAAAATCCGTGTTTGTCAAACTGCTATATAACCAGTATAATTTTTCTGATAAAACGGTTGGTTCAAATTTTTTGAAATTTTTATATTTTTGTCAAAGGGTCAAAGTAAATACTTAGTTAAAATTTTATACAAATTAAACGAGCTAAATTAATTTTAGTTAAAGTGTTGGGTACCACCTTAATGTTGTATTTATGTTATTTTATATTTGGTAAAAAGCTCTTGAGAGCTTATGTTTGTATTGTTATATGTGATCCATATCAAAATAAAACTTTCTTATTTGTATTCATATTTGTATTCAGTGAAATTTATTCCATGCATAATTTCAAGACAAGGAAAACATATAAAAGATATTTAGATTATTTTGACATTGAATTGATAAACTTGACGGTCTATTTTCATTTTGTTTTATCATTTATTTATTCATTTTCCATTTTATTACATTGTGTGTCCAATGGGAAAACAATAAACTTTGGTTTCAATGCATAAATATAATTTAAATTTTTCTATTGGTTAAATTCCGGGTATTTTCAGCTGTATTTTGATTTGATTTCAATCTAATTTGGTGGATATTCATTTAAATATATGGTATTCAATCTGAATCAATAAAATTTTGTGTTCTGAAAGAGCTTTCATGTTGTCAATTTATAAAATAAGCAAATTATGCTGCTTTTTGTAAGTTCTAAAAGGTTATCTATGATCTTGCTGACTAAATGCTGTCCAAGTATAGGTGGTTAATTATGTATTTTTTATGATAATATTTTGTTTGCAAGCTAAGATTTAAACAAAAGTGCACATGTTGAAATGTCTCGCCTTCTTTACTAACCATTGATTTTATGTTGATAGTCCTAAATATAAAGCTTTACTATAAACTTGTATCACATAAACTTAACATGATTCAAGAAATGAGGTCAAGGTCAGATAAACCAAATGAGAAATACATATACACCTTACAATCATCCAATACACCAAACATAGTTGACCTATTGCTTATAGTTTCTAAGAAACAGACTTAACTAAGAAAACTAAACATTGTCTAATGAACCATGAAGATGACAGACAGACATGTCTGTCCACGTCCACAAGTATTTTTGTCCATCTGATGAGTTAAGCCTTTTTCAACTGATTTTTATAGTTCGTTCTTATGTTATACTGTTATACCACTGTCCCAGGTTAGGGGAGGGTTGGGATCCCGCTAACATGTTTAACCCCGCCAAATTATTTATGTATGTCCCTGTCCCAAGTCAGGAGCCTGTAATTCAGTGGTTGTCGTTTGTTTAAGTGTTACATATTTGTTTTTCATTCATTTTTTTATATAAATAAGGCCGTTAGTTTTCTTGTTTAAATTGTTTTCCATTGTCATATCTTGGCCTTTTATAGATGACTATGCTGTATGGGCTTTGCTCATTGTTGAAGGCCATATGGTGATCTATAGTTGTAAATGTCTGTGTCATTTTGGTCTCTTGTGGACAGTTGTCTCATTGGCAATCATTTCACATCTTCTTTTTTATATGTACACCTTACAATCAGTGACAGTCTATGCATTAAATATAGCTGACCTATTGCTTATAGTATCTAAGAAACAAACTTGTTTCTCATTTTTCGTTTTTATATAGATTAGACTGTTTGTTTTCCTGTTTGAATGGTTTTACACTGTAATTTTTGGGGCCCTTTATAGCTTGCTGTTCAGTGTGAGCCAAAGCTCTGTGTTGAATGATGTACCTTGACCTATAATGGTTTACTTTTATAAATTGTTATTTGGATGGAGAGTTGTTTCATTGGCACTCATACCACATCTTCCTATATCTATAACCCATGAAAACTTAACATTGACCAATGAACCATGAAAACGAGGTCAAGGTCAGATGATACCTACCAAACAGACATATACACCTTACAATCCTTCCATAAAACAAAAAATAGTTAACCTATTGCTTATAGTTTAATAAAAACAGACCAAAACACAAAAAACTTATCATTGAACAAGGAACCTTGAAAATGAGGTCAAGGGCAAATAAAAACTGTGAGACTGACATGTACATCATAAAACATTTCTTTACACCAAATATAGTTGACCTATTGCATTTTGTATTAGAAAAAAAGACTGACCACAAAAACCTAACTTTGACCACAGAATCATGAAAATGAGGTCAAGGTCAGATGACAACTGCCAGTTGGACATATACCGTACACCTTTCAATCATTCCATACACCAAATATAGTAGACATATTGCTTATAGTATCTGATATACATGAACTTGACCACGAAACTTAACCTGGTTCACTGATCCATAAAATGAGGCTGAGATCAAGTGAAAACTATCTCACAGGCATGAGGATCTTGCAAGGTATGCACATAACAAATATAGTTATCCTATTACTCATAACAAGAAAGAAATGAACATTACAAAAATCTTAACTTTTTTCAAGCACCGGTAGTCACTGTACCATGAGAAAAGGTCAATGACAATGGACATATGACAGACAGAAACTTCATAACATAAGGTAGCTATATACAAAGTATGAAGCATCCAGGTCTTCCACCTTTTAAAACATTTAGCTTTTAAGAAGTTAGCTAAAGCCGCGGTCCCTAAATCACTATCCCTATGTTGATCTTTCTGTGATAGAGGTCGCAGGCTTGACAAAAATTGTGAAATACATGGAAGAAATAGTATTTCAACCAATGATGTATGTAAATATATATATATCAATATTTTAAAACTTACTGACAAAGTTTCTCTTAGAGTTAAGTTTGGGAAGAAAACATCCTGCTGTAGTACATAACAAACTTTTCTTCTCATTGATTTGGAGACAGAACAGCCATTTAGAGTTATCTCCCCTGATGTACATGGGAATCTACCTGCCAGTGTATTTAACAGTGTAGTTTTCCCACCTCCTGGAATTGAAAACAGTGAGTTATGATTACCAAGGCATTCAAATTCAAATGATGCAGCGGTGTTTTATGTTTAATGTTTTGATTTGTTTGTGACAAGAACTGATTTATTCAAACTACTTTTGTTTTATTTGTTTTAATAGATATTTTATTTTATATAAAGTTGACTTCATTTGACTAAAGTCCTTAGTTACATGTTATAAAGTTCATTATTTAAAACATTATTTTTAACATCTCTAAACTGTTATATTCTGATACAAACTAGAAAGTGTCAATAGTATATGAATGCCCCACACGCATCATTTTCTATGTTCAGTTAAATTGGGCTAAAAACTTTAATTTGGCATTAAAATAGAGAGATCATATCATGGGGAACGTTGGTCTTCAACTTCATAAAAAAATACCTGGACCAAAAACTGTAACCTGAGACTGGACAGACAATGGACAGATGAACAAACTTACCAACAGATTCACAGACCTAAAAACATAATGCGCCTATGTGGGGCATAAAGAAAAACCAACAAAAAATAGAAAATACCAGCATTTTAACAACACAAGACAAACTATATAAAACAAAGCACATATTTTGGGGGACTTTTGGCAACTTAGAATCTTGTGTTTAAATTAAACAAATGGTGATGGCAGATGCTTAGCATTGTCAGAAGGTAAATGGTGAGTAGAAAACTGGGACTGATACGGGAAAACAAGGTATAACTGACTTCCTTTTTATTATAGTATACAGAATTTACTTTGTCTCTCTATTGAGAGTCAGAACACCATGATTAATGGCATAAGTACATTTTGTTCACACAGTAATAGATGTACATATTTAGATATAATTAAAGTGATTCCCTATTGTATGATTATATAATTTAATAATTGGGTTATGATGCCCAATGGCAATATTTGAAGATGAATGGTGTCATGAGAAAATTGAAAGTAAACACTTTCATTATTCAATATTATCATGTAATTAGGTTCTCCAAAATTTAGTGCAAATGTTGTAAATGTATTATTAAACCCCCCCCCCCCCCCCCCCCCCCAAAAAAAAAATAATGATACCAGCATTCTTATCCTCAAAAGACTACATTGTTAAAGAACAAAAAGGAAATATTTTGTTATACTTTTGTCACCTAGTATGGAATATTGTAGCCAAAATCTAACAAACAGTCACATTTTTGTTTATCAAGTGTAAATAGTATAGTTTTATCTCTCGAACAAGAAAAATGTGAAATGATATGGGTAATCAAATTTTAATTCACTTTCTATTTATAATACAAGACATAGACAAAGTATATATTTGGTCATCTTATTTGGGTATAAATCTAATGTGGCTAAAATCTAACAAACAGTCGCATTTCAGTTTATCAAATGTTACATACATAATGTAGTTTATCTATATATGAGACAAGAAAACTGTGAATGATATGGGAAAACAATTAATAATTGACCTTCTTTTTATGATTATAGACAAAGTATGTATTTTTTCGGGGAAAAATCTATTGAGAGTCAAAACATCATGATGAATGGCATAGAATGTAGAATGTGTCCCCGTACTTGTAGTGTATGCCCTTATATTTTTACAATTAGGTTTTTTGCTTGCAAGAGTTGTCTCCTATAGGCAATCATACCACATCTTCTTTTGTATAATTAGTAGATGTTGTCCAGATTCCTATCACTATTATAATAAGTCAATCAATCATATAATGTAATAATTAGGCCATGACGGCCAATGGCAATATTTAAAGAAGAATGGTGTCAGAAGAAAATTAAATACAAACACTTCCTTTATTGTCCTGTAAGACCCCCATAATAAGTTAAATAACATTTTTTACACGTAAAAAAAATAAACAAACTTAATCTTACCACTTGGTCCCATAATAGCTGTTAAACAACCAGCTTTAGCAATACCAGATACATCTTTCAGAATCTGTCTTTTGTTGATGGTCACATTTACATGGTTAAATATCAGCTCCATTTCTTGACCATTTTTTGAGGTAGACACGAAATCATTCTCCATATTGGTCAAATCCAATTTCTCTTCCACCATTTTAATTTTTTTGTCTTTTTTTTAACAAAATGTGCCCTACAATGCAAATATGTAACATTTAAAAGGACAATAAAATGATAAAACTTTCTAAATGAAAATTTGAATAATTCATGAGGGTGTGGATGGAGGTTTACAGAATAGAGAATAATGGGCAAAATATATTAAGAACAGAGAGAAAAGTGGACTAAAAAAATAGAAAAATGAAAGAATAATGAGCAAAA
>NW_027268010.1:0-18877 GCF_963676685.1 Mytilus edulis
TATGGGTTGTACAGATCTTGATTGTACATTTTGGTTATATCATCCCTTTCAGTCAGCAAACCAATTATTATGTCATTTTGTTAATCATGTTCTGGAATATATCTATTGGACTAACTTGACAGACAGACACACAAATAAACAAAGATTGGATAAATCTCATTCATAAAGTGCAGGTTTTATAACTTTAAGAAACAACATAGCTGTTTGGTGACATACAAAAACACATAAGAAAGTAAAGTTTAATCATTTTAATAAATAAATAAATAAATAAATTATTTCTCTTTAAAAACAGATCAAAACATTTGTTGTCGCTATGAACAATAACACATAATTCCTAATACAGTCTTTTGTCAAACTTCTTAAAATTGCATCAAGAACCATCCAGATAGCTGAATGATATAACAAAAACTCACATAAAAAGTTAAACTTAGAAATAAATAAATAAATTATTACTCCTAACACTTGTTTGTCACTATAAACAATAGCACATCATTTCAGAATAAGTTCTTATACACTTTTTCACATTTTCTTCAACAATGCAGTGTCCTTGATCACTTCTCTAAACCCATCTAACACATATTTGATGCGATAGCCTGTAAAATAATAAAAGAGCATATTTACATTTAAACAGATATCAACTTGTTCCAGGCTGTATGGTGACCTATAATTGTTAATGTTTGTGTCATTTTGGCCTTTTGTTGATAGTTGTCTCATTGGCAATCATACCACATCTTGTTTATATTAATATTATTAGCTGTATGCTTGTTCATCTTTTAGAAGTATTCATGTTTGAGTTTAAAGGACATATCTATATGAAAATCAAGGTTTCAAGGTGTAATTGAAAATGCTTTTGAAAAAGAATGTTATATGATAAGAGGAGTTATGATTTCATCCTTTTGTACTCTTCTTGGCAAATGGGGTATGTAAAAATCAAGGACTCCTCTGTCCTGCCCAGAACTGCTTCGCTTTCTGTTTTTCAGGTTATTTGTTAATACAATGTTTATTGTGAAAGTGCTTAGCACTTTTTTTTTATCAAATGTAAACTTCTGTGATACATATACTAAAAAGACACTACTTCAGTTACACAAAAAAAAAATTAAAAAAATTGAAATTAATTACAATTTACATATTATTATTAATATTATTGTGAGAAGAAATGGTGACAAGTTCAAGCAGTTACGGTGTTTCATTTTAGTAAACTTCAATTTTATTCAATATGCCTGAAGTATTTGCAAATGGACATTAACATTTGTAATATAAAAATATCAATCCATAAAAGGATTTTGACAATATCCCAAATTATTAACAAAAATATGATCTACTGACAGCATGCATTTCGTTATTTGTATTGCTACCACATTTTATTTGTAAATTTATATCAATGAAAAATAATAACTTACCCTCTTTTAAAACTGCAGTTATAACAGCATCATACCATTTCTTATCAATGGTATAATAGGCAGACACCTTTTCCCCTTTGGAATAAACCTAAAAACAATAAAATTATTTTAAACATTTTCACAAACAAAAACTGTTAAAAAGAAAAGTTATGCAGTAACATTGAAGGTAAAATGCATATTAATAGTAAAGAATTTCTCATATTTGTGGAAGACATTGCAGAAGTTTTGTAGTGTCTCAATAGTGTATAAATTACACACAGCAGAACCCATACAAATGTGTATTTTAAACTGAGATCAGAGTTAGACAACTCTCTGCTAATCTGTCTAGATATGTAAGCAAGTGTAAATGCTGGACATTGTTAGATCAAAAATAGTTTTAGAAAAACAAAATTAATACTAAATTGACAAACAAAAAAATTTGCTGATTTTATGTTTAAGATTACAATAAATAGAAAGAAAAAAGAATCTCTGGTTGAAAAAATCAATACAAGCTATAAATTCTAGGTAATTTGGTCTCTGGTAGAATGTTGTCTCATGGGCATCCATACCACATATTCTGTTTTCATAAATCATGAGAAATTAATTAAAAATTATATTACCTGAATTTCTTCTGTCTGCTCATCTTCTTGTGTTTTTTCAGCTCGCTATTAAAATAAAATAAATACAAATGTAAAAATATGTCATAACATTTTCATATTAAGAGTCCAGTGATATTATTAAATAAGTTAAAGAGAAAGTCAATATGATTACTTGTTATTGTCATCTGACTATCTTGTACAAAATATGAGATGATTTTGCAAACTGATATAACCATATTTCCATATGTATGAGTATAAACAAACTAAATTGAATCACAGACTTATCTTTTTGTATCAGTAAATCTTTTTTAAATTTGTCAACAATCCACATTTGTTGAATTATGACTTTTCTTATACTAAAAAAGTTACTTATATTTAATAGATGCTTAATGGTTGATTTCTATTTAAATGTATGCATATAGGTTAATATTGGTAATCCTAAATGAAGTACTTTCTAATGGACGAAAATAATCAATGAACTCTTAAATAAATATTGCAATTTTCAACTTGCATGAAATTATTAAAATTATGATCCAATTAGCTTAAATAACTAAAACCATGCATGACGCATATGTGAAGTTTTTATTGAAGATGAAGCGCATGTTTTATTAAGATGTCCTCTTTATGACGATTTAAGAAACCATTTATATCATGTTGCTAAAATTTTAAATGATAATTTTAATACTTTGGATGATAATCAAAAGTTCGTGTTTTTATTCTCAGATGTAAATATGATTCGTGTGTGTGCCAAAACCTGCCAATTAATTTTAAAAAGACGTAGAAATTTTATATATTGTACATAGAATTTTATTTCGTATTATGTATTATTATTATCTAAGCATTTTAATAGTCTCTTATAATTCTGTATAGAATGGCTCTCATTTTATATAGTGTTATTTTACAATGTATAAAGATTGATTGTACTTGTTGAGAGATGAGACTTAAATAAAACATTGAATTGAATTGAATTGCATTCATACCTCACGCAGTCTGTCAAGGATGTTTAGAAGCTCTCCTTCTTTGTTTCTTTTTCTGCTACTGGTTGCCTAAAATAAATTGTTCCATTTAACAATCAGTCATGTTAAGGATGTTAATTGACTTAATGTTGTCAAAAGTTTATAACTTCTGTCTAAAAGTGGATCCAGATTCAAATTGCCAGGTTGATCAAAATATTTTTCTTGCAATTAAAAGGTGCAAAATAATTATATATTGCATAAATAAACCAAATTCAGATATGTTTGACTAAAAATCTTACATTTATTGTACGGAATAAACTGCTTAAAAAACAATTATACAAATTTGAAGGTCTCGATTTAGGATATAAAACCGTATTTTCCTTGACTTTGAGGTGAAATTTACACAATGTCTTTTCTTTCAGTTGATTAGGTGGCTAAAACTGAAAACCAAATTAAAAAAAAAAGCTTAATTGTTAAGTGATACAAGAAAAAAATTAAGGCACCATAGCGAACACATTTAAATGTTTCATTTACTTTTATCTACTGGCATCTCAACCAGATAATATACCTTAGAAGTGGATGGTGTTTCTGGAATAGTTCGAACTTGTGAACCTGTTGGTGTATCAGGAATGACATCCAACTCCAACTCTTCATTCTAAAAGACAAAAAACATTCTCATTAAAGGTCATGCAACAAAACTTCTTATCAGAAAAGTATTATATTGTCAGATCAGCTGTTAGTACAAACGAATGGATGAGGGTAATGATGTGAAATTTAAATTTCATTTATATTTATTTGTGAAATGTATAAAGTAAAATGTTGATTGAAAATATTATTTTAGGAACATCAAACTAGTCAGGGCTTTAGGGGTCATTATAATGGTTCAGCATAACACTGGTGTTGAGTTGTTTTCTTAAATCAAGATTATTAAATTGTCTTTTACACTTGTCAATCAGCACCTTAAATATTCAAAATCTGCTTGTTCATAAAAATGTGTACTGTAACGTCGAGACTTTCAGTTAATTATGTTTGTTATAAATGCATACTAAGTTCTTACAATTATCATGATTTAACAAATTTTAACTTTGACAAATGTAAAGCTTACCTGAATTGTATCCTCCACATCTTGTTCTCTGAGTGAGAAGTCAGTGTCTTCAAATTCATACACATCCTACAAAGACATTTAACATGTTAAAAGAGTTTCAATATATATTATTTTGTGATGTTACTTCAGTGTATACATATGAGCAAAGAGCTATCTAGAAAAGCAACCTAAATTCATCAAGTGTCTATATCCATCAAATTGAAAACAGCTCAAACTGCTAAAGCCTATGAACCAGTTTCATATTGAGTTGGTACAAGTGTTTTTGAAAAGTAAGTGGTATTTATACATCTAAATTTGCAAACTGATGTATTTTATCTGGTAAAATAGTTAAATAACACACTTTGCTATGTTATCCTATAAATTAAAAAAAAAATACAATTTAAAGCTTGGCATATTACTTTGTTGATGACTGTCTGTAAGCCTCTACATGTTCGTTATTTTTTTTGTTTTGTTAGGTTTATGTCTAACAGAGAATTTATCTATAATAAAACACTACTGTGTTGTTTTTATTGAGCAAACATGAGTTTCTGTCCTTTATTTTGGTATGAACAGATGTGAAAGACAATAGACTGACAATCGCACACAAAGTAAAAAAAAAAGTACCTGATCTGGTATTTGATTTCTTTCAACCAACTCTTCCAACTCTTCAACTCTGGACTTGAGCCGGAGAATCTCATTCTACAAAAAAAACCAAATTTAATGTATCTGTTGCATTTAGTCATGTATTGATTCGGATATTTCAAATATTTGTTGCAATTATAAATTTGTCTCCATCTCAAATAAATGTTAACAGGTATAGTATTAATTTGGATATGTGGTAACAAAAAAAAAGAGTTTATTAGACTTTTTACTCTAAACAATTCTAATTCGTTTTTTGCCTTTTGACTCGAGGTGTTGTCCTGCCTTGACCAATTAAGGAATTTTACACTGGTTTAATACAATACAAAATTGGCTTTTGCCTTTTAATTCTGTGTTCTTGTCAATTCTTTATAAAATAACTATTGATTTAAAGTCTTTAACCTGATACATGATTAAATTTTACTAAATATTTCACATCTCTTTATATATATCATACCTGTAAACGCCTCACTGTTGGTCCATTTGATGTGGTGTTTTGACTCTGAGACTGAACCTGAAAGATGAAAAAAAAATCAATATTGACTGAAAAGAAATTTAAGCTATTTATAAATTAACCAACATCTTTACCACAGTCAACCATTTTCAAATGGACATTGAACCTTGTCTGTTATGGAGAGATTGTATAGAATTAAAGACATTTTTATAATTCAAAAAATTCACTCAATTCTTTAATTTAAAAATTGCTTCATCTTTTGCAAACTTGAATAGGTTATAACAACCTTTCAGTGTTTTATTTGCACTGAATCAATTGTTTGTTAAATGATAAAAACTTTTCATACAACAAGACGTTAGTCAAATTCACAATTTTGAAAAAAAAACATTAATCTGATCAGGGAAAAACATCTGATTGATTTTTTGTCATTAAATTTGATTTTTAGATATAAAACAATTTGCACTTTGCTTCACAAAAAGGGTAACTTGATGTTTATAACTTAAAAAAAATGGTAAAAGAAAATATGCAACATTTTTTATCATTGTTATTATAACAGGGGCAATTTATGATCTTTGATATTTAAGTTATAAATCAAAATAAATACATCCTATTTAACAAAAAAAAGAATGCTGTTGTTTTTAAATCAGTTTTTCTTCTTCATTTTACTTATAAGTTACCTTTATATTTTTGGTCTGTTGACGAAACTCTGGCAGATTGACTAGTCCGCTATTCAGTTGACTTAGATGTCTGTGAACTACTACTTCAGATTTGACGCTGACAAGATGTCTGAAAAGTCCTGGTTTGATGGTAGTCTCTTTTCTATTGGATTGGTGCAGCAAACCAGCTTCATGGGAGTTGATTATATCTATAACCAGGTCAAAACAGCACTCTGGGAGGGTTGACAGGTAAATCTGTTCCTTGAAAGAACCACCAAACGTACCTTCCTAGAATTAAAATGGGTTTCATGTCAACAATAAATCATTACATTTAAAGGATCTACCGAGTTCTGTAAGACATTCTATTTTTATTCAAAACAGTAAATAAGTCATGTTCTTATACACAACATTGCTGTTTATTCTACATGCTGCTGAAAAAGTTATCATTAACATGCGAACAATCAGTTCAATTTATTTCCTATTTCAATAAAACCACTATCCTACATTTCATTATATTGATTATTAAAAAGCATGTATTTGGACACATGGCATTCTGGTATGTTGTGAGCATGGTTGCTGATTTTATATAATAAAGTTTTTTAGTTGACCATGCTGTATAGGCTTTGCTCATTATTGAAGGCCTACAGTGGCTCATACTAAGATGTTAATATCTGTGTTGTTCGGTTTCTTGTGATGATTTGTGTCATTGGCAATCATCATCATCATACCACATCCTTTCAAGGTTTAAACATCATGTTCATTTCATACAATTGAAATTGCAATGTCGAATTTTTTTTAACAAATCCAGATATCCAAATGGAAATTTTTATTGGTGTTGTATTTCAAACTTACATGCTTTGCTGGGTTGAAGCCTAAAAGAGGCATCACCTTCTTTCTCCACAGTCTGTTAGAGGTGTTTAAAAAAGTTTGTCTTGTTGCTGCACCTGATTCTGGATGAGCCTCTCTCATGATCTAAAATATAAATTCAGAAATTTGTACTACATTACTACACAAAGGCATTTAATACCTTCATATTCATGGCAAAAAACTCATTGTTTAATTGTGAACTATCACATCCAGGCTGGTATTATCATTTTTTTTACTCTGTAATTAAAAATGCTTGTCATGGACCTAGTTTCAATAAATAAAGAAAAAAACTTTATTTTGCAATGTTCTCTTAAGTTATGTCAATCCTTATTGGAAATTGAACTAATAATTTACATTAGCTATATCAAAATGCAAATTTAATATAAAAATCCTATAACAAACACAACTTTGCAATTACTTTTGTAGGATAAACTTATTAAAGATCTATTAAAGTTTGTTAATATCCTTTTCATTGACAAGTATTTTCAACTTCTACCTGATAAGAAAATCACAACTATCACACACAATTTGAAACCATCGTAGAGAAATGGGGGAGCAGACTATCAGTCAGGAATCTGATGTACAGTAGTTATCGTTTGTTCATGTAATATATACGAGTTTCTCGTTTCTCGTTTTGTTTATATAGATTAGACCGTTGGTTTTCCCGTTTGAATGGTTTTTCACTAGTAATTTTGGGGCCCTTTATAGTTTGTTGTTCGGTGTGAGCCAAGGCTCCGTGTTGAAGGCTGTACTTTAACCTATAATGGTTTACTTTTTAAATTGTTACTTGGATGGAGAGTTGTCTCATTGGCACTCACACCACATCTTCCTATATCTATGTACCAGGGCACACTTTACAAGGGCAATTACAATAACAGTTTTACTACTGTACAGAATGACTTTTAAAGTTCAATTTTAATCAATATTTTATTGACTTAATAGACCATTGTATTAGATTTTAAAAAAAAATCAATTTGGGCATAAATAACATTTAATATTTAATTAACATCATGTGCATCACTATCATGGGTGGTCAATAAAATAAGTAATTTAGTACTCACCCTAAGTTCTTCATGCAGACTCTTATGGACAAACTTTGTCTTTGTCTTTTGTGTAGGCTTACTATTGACTGCTGGTATGTCATCTAAAATTTTCAAAAATAATCAAATTCCAAATTTAAAATCAACAGGAAGGCTCAAACTCTACACATTTAAAATCCTGACATGAATAAAGACAAAAAAACATATAAGAAGCTATAAAACCATAAGAGATCATAATTATTTCATTTCTTAAAATAAATATATTTTAGATTTGCACAAGATGATATTTTTTAAATATTTACATAACAAATGCTTTCAGCAATTGCTCTGTGATCAATATTTTTCTTAAATTGTACAACACTTTTGGGAAAGTTGGTTCTCCTTGGTTTAAATGAGTCCTATGGTCTGATGAGTCAACATTGTTAATTTTTTTTCAACTAATTCTATAGTTAATAACTTTTTATGTCATTTCCACGCATTAGGGACGGATTCTGACATTATGTATGTGCCAGTCCCTAGTCAGGAGCATGTTATACATGTTATACATTGATTGCTGTTTCTGGTTGAAGATCGTGTTTGTTTTATTCCTAAATCTTTTCTTTAATTTTTTTACATTTTCTGGTTCCCAACTGATAAGTTTATGCTAAGGGATATCGGGATTACTCATCTTTGAGGGTGGTACAGTGACCTATAGTTGCTTACTTTACAACATTGGATCTCTTGGGTCTGATGAGGAAGATTGTCTCATTAATTCATATCAACTTATTTTTATATTTTAAATATAGCCTAATTAATTCACTTTGTTTAAAGAAATTAGAACAGTATCTCACCAGGACAAGACCAACTTTTTAAAAATCAAAATGCTGAATAATGCAAAAATTTGTTTCTTTTTATATATTTGTCACAAAGGTCAATGAAATGTGTATAATCCATTGTATAAGAGGACAATCTTATTCATTTAATCAATAAACTAAGTACCTTCTAATCTTGCAAACTGTAGGTGTAAACTGTCAAGTGTATCGTGAAGGTCTGTTAGAAAGTTGGATCTTGACTTCCTGTTTTCCAAACTTGAAAAGGTTTTATCTACAGCTTTGTATCTGTGCAAGGGGAGGCTTGCCAATATCTCTTCTTCTGCCTGAAGATAAAAATAAATAATCAAAAGATGTTCTCAACTTGTTTAAATAAGCATGTGACCATGCCCTCAATTTAAACTGCCCAAATTAACCTATTTGAATATCTGGGGAGGATGTTACTCATATCAATATAACCCAGTATGCAAGTAGAGGACTCAGACAAAATTGAAATAAAGTCATGTATAATATTGGTTGCATTTTAAAACTTTCAAAAAACCTTAATACTATCATGATTATGATCAAAACTTGCTCTTAAAGAAGACTCAAGGTTACAAAAAATCAAGCAAAACACTTTTTTATTTCTTAACTAACTTCATTTGTTACACTATTAGTTGTTACTTTATGATAAGGTAGAAAAATCATCCCATTTTTTTGCATCAAACTTGACATTCTTTTTTTAACTCATTGGTAACTATATTTCTTCTTATCATTTTTAAATAAGCTGTACTAAAATTTAACTTTTGTATAATTTAAACCATTTATGTAATTTAAGGTGTTTTTTGTATTTTTCATGTTTTTTATTTTAACTTTTTTCTCCTATTAGTTTAATAGAAAACAAGTACAGTAACAAAAATAAATTTGCATGCTTCTCTCAAAGGCAGATTTTCCATGTTCAAAGGAACGTAAAATTGGGTAAAAAATCTAATTTGGCATTAAACTTAGAAAGATCATACCATAGGGAACATGTGTTTTAAGTTTTAATTTGAATGAACTTCAACCATTGTCAACTTCATCAAAAATTACCTTGACCAAAACTTTAACCTGAAACCGCAACTTTCATTTTTCTATGTGAAGCGGACTGTGAAATTGGGGTCAAAAGTCTACCTAGGCTTAAAATTAGAAAGATCATATCATAAACAAGAAGTGTACAAAGTGTCAACTTGACTGGACTTCAGCTTCTTCAAAAACTACCTTGACCAAAAACTTTAAGCTGAAACCAGACAAAGACTGACAGACTATCAGACTGACAAAAGAACGGATGCACAAACCAGAAAACATTATGTCCCTCTACATGCTCTACTATTGTAGGAGGGGCATAATAAAAATAGCAAAACCCTATATTTAAAAAGAAAGATTAATATAAGCAATGCCCACTTAATAGATTTCACATAACATTAAGTATTGACATGTTTCAGAAAGTGTAGATCACTTTGTATTGGAAAAGAGTATTGTTAATTAATAAAAAAAAATCGCAAATTAATATGAGATTAAAAAGAAATGATAATTTTTTTTCACCAATTAATACATGTAATATGAGATAGAAAAAAATGATCTAATATAAAACCATAGTAAACGAATGCATATTTTGAAAGTGACCAAACACTGGATTTTATATCTATATAAATATAAAACCTTCGTAAATCTCAACGTTTGTTTAGAAGTTACTTAGGCCAGGGAAAAATAATTGTTGATTCCCCATACCTGCCCAGGTATTATATTCTAAATAGCAGAAGACAACAATCATGACAGCTATGTCAAAGTACTGGAATTAAAATCTTAGCAATAAAGGTGTATAAATATTCCAAACTCAACTATCACAAGTGGGTCTCATTGGGGCTAAGCAAGACCTGTGTTAATGGGTTTTGTGTAGGCATGACACGTGAAATGCAAATTATTGTGCCGTGAAAAACAGGAAATGGAGTCTTGCAGGACATGTAATTACAAAAAATGAAAGTTGCTTAACATACATAGTGTAAGTGGGATATGGGCATTTGACAAAACAGTGAGCTGGATCTGGGATCAGAACCCCCAACAATGAGACCCCCTCACAGTACTTAGAGCTTTGATTTGAGAGAATCTCTACTGTGATAGACAAGTAGTCCAAAATATCATGATGTCTGAAAGGCTATTTTTCTTTTTTTCTGGCGACACCTTCTTAGATCCTACGACATAGGAAGGCCTCCCAGAAAAATATTAAAATAGCCTTGCCAGACGTCATTGTAGGATGGCATCACAGAAAAAAATAAAAATTGCCTTGGCAAATGTCATAATTATTTCAACTACTGTAAAGTAGAGTTTTACATTTATACACATAGCCTCATAGGCATTTGTTCAAGTTGTTTCTATCCATGGGAAGGTTGACTATCCATATAAATAGAATTATAAATATATTGATAGTGGACCTTCCCATGGATAGAATTAAGTGCTTGTTATTATATTATACATTTATTGCTAAGATTTCAACCCCTGTGTCAGTGATTGTGAACTTGTCATACTAGTCTACTAGTCCAAATTATTATGCTGTCGAGAAAGGCTATTTTTGATTTTGCTTTAGAAGGTGTCCAAATTTGTATTATCGAAAGACAGTACTAAAACGGCAGAATTATTTGGACTAACTAGTCTATATATTTATATAAACTCTTTATCATAGATCACAAATATTAATACCTGTATGTACAAATGATGTATGGGCTCTGCTTTAGTTTAAATGGCTATCAGTGGCGGATCCAGGAATGTTCATAAGTGGGGGCCCACTGACTGACCTAAGAGGGGGCCCGCTCTGTCACTGATTATATAAGCAGCCATTTTTTTCCCCAAAAAAGCCCCCCCCCCCCTTTTCCCATAAACCCGCCGGCTATAAATCCGTGGCTCTTTAAAGTCCTTTTGATAATTTATTTCTGACTTACTGTATTCTGTACTGACTTACGCAGCTAGAATTGGAAAACTTCGGCAGTTTTTTAATCTGGGCACCTAGATGTATAAGTAACGGATATGAAATAAAATGACGAGAGAGAAACCAGTCAATGTCAATACATAGTTTTAGAATCTGTTGGGAAATGCCATGGAGTTCCGGATTATCGAGGATTTGTATTGCAAGACCCTTGCAAGACTTACTTTACAAATCCAAGGGATTAATCAGATATTAGAATCTAATAGAAATATATATTTATAAATTTAGATCGTTCAGTGTTGTCAGAGACATATACACACAGAGATTCTTTGTATATATGTCTCTGGTGTTGTCTATTTGGTAATTTTTTTTTTTTATTGACGTAATCATTTTTGTGCGTTCATATCGTACATTATTATAAATATTTAATACATAATTGAATTCTCTGTTGTAATTAGCCATATAACTTATGTAATGTATCACAAATTTTTACAATGGTGCAAGCGTCTTAACTGATTTTCGGTTTGACTTGAATAAATTTTAAGATTGTAATAGTTTAATCCTTGTTTAATCGGCTAAGAAGGCAACATTTAACATCAGAATCTGACTGAGGAAGGATATCTGTTATCCAAAATATTAATAAATAATTACATTTATAGTTACCTTTTTATGTATTTGGAGTATTCTACACTTTTCGGACCATATGAGTATTTGGATCGTACGCGTACTTTTTCTAAATACTCGTACGTACGCGTACGGTTGGACTAATTTTAAAATTTACTGATTAAATTCCAATTATATATCAATCACAGATGAAATTAACTGAAATCCCCAACAGTTAAATTGTAGGTGGAATATTTATAATAAAAACTTAATTTTTCGACTTCTTAAAAGGGACAACTTTTAGGCCTACAATACTTCAAATAAAAACGGAATTAAAACCGACAAAATACTGGACAGAATTATAAAATATGGAAATCAAACAAAGGTGCCTGCATGTACACATTTAAATTCTTAATTTCAATCGATTTTAAAATGTTCACCTATTCTTTTTATTCATCTAATATTGTAATAACTTTAATTTGTAACAGTAAATAAAAGATGTGTTCGCCAAAAATTAACAAATATTGATCCAAATACATTTATGATCCGGCTTGTACTAGATCGTACAAGTATAATCATACAGTGGAACCGTAAGCGTATGATCGGACCGTATGATTATATAAATACGCATACGATACAGACCGTACGCGTACGGTCTAAATACTCATATGGTCTGTAACTTACATATGTTTCTGTTACAATAAAACATTAAGGCACAGCGTAATTAAAAGGCTTAGATCTATAACATGAAAACTGAAACGAACTTTCATCCCACAAAAGAGAGGGACCTTTATCGGGACTTCGGGATTTCATGTTTTTAATCCTGGATTTCTGAATAATGACTGCACTTCCTCTCATATAAGAGCCCCCTCCATACAATGATTAGTCCAACCCAAAATTAAACTTTCCCAAAGACAGTTAGGGGTTTGAGTTAAAAAAAATCATTATAAAAGATTTGCGTAATTAAATTGTATATTTCATAAAGAGAACTAACTATGATTTATATGTAGAAAGTCCTTGATTTTATAGTACTGTAGAATCTATCATATACTATTTTTTTTCTCAACAGTATTATGAGTATATAAGACATGTATAATGATTTCAATCTTTTTAGACGTTAAAAGTTTATAACCCGTTTAACTGATACAAAATTCTAGACCGACTGAAATATTTAAATGACACTACACAGTATAACCCTTTAAAATATAAGACATACCGCCCCTCCCCTCGGACTCTTACATAAATAACATGAAAAATGAAAAAGTACAATAGGCTACAATTCGATCAGTTTTCGTGATTATTTCAATTAATTACAAAGAAAATATTTACATTGAACTATAGTACATGCAGTACACGCATCAACTATTTTGTAAGAAATAACTTAAAAAATTTATATGAAATGATCTAATAAAAATTAACGGTTTCATGGTGCTAAGAAATAATTAGTTTGCATGAATAATTATGAATATAATAAAAGGTAAATATTTCAAGATTATTCTCTAATATATATTTTGATGTCTATACTGCCTATTGTTTCTAACAAAATGGATCATATAATGGTGAGAAAAATTTAAACAATTCACTTACAATGTAACTGTCTATTACCGCGTTATGATTTTTCACGATGAATTGAATCAAATCAAATATTTTATTATAGATACACCTCTTAACCTGTTAGTGTACAATTCAAACATCAACACAATATGTTTTAATAAAATATAGAAATTACAAAACAATCTAAAAAAAAATCAAAACCACTATCAAAAGAGTTATAAGAGAGAGAGAAAGGGGGCGTGCAACTCAGTCAACCTTTTCTTCATGTGCTTTTTCTAACAAATCGACTTTATCATATTTACAAGAATGTGTCCATAGTAAGCAGATGCCCCACTCACACTATCATTTTAGATGTTTAATTGACCGTAAAATTCGAATAAAATCTCTAATTTGGCATTTAAATTAGAATGATCATATCATAGGAAACATATGAACTAAGTTTCAAATTGATTTGACTTTAAAAACTACCTCGTCCAAAACTTTAACCTGACGAACGAACGAAGGGACGGACAGACAAATGGACTCACATACCAGAAAACATTATGCCCCTATACTATCGTAGGTGTGACCTAAAAAATACTGAAAATTGGGGCACACTCCTCCTTGTTTTAACGTTGTAAGTCTAACCATGAATAATATAAATGTAACGTTGAAAAGTGATCGAGTCAGTCAGGGACTTTCTAGTGTAAAAAGTTCCTGTTTAAATTCAAACATAATTTCATTAATTGATTCATTAATTCTTTTTTTTTGTACATATTACATAAAAGAGAGACCTTCAAACTCATAAATCGAAAATAAAAAATACGGTGACCTAGGCTATAGTTGTAAATGTCTGTGTCATTTTGGTATCTTATGGAGAGTTGTCTCATTGGCAATTGGCAATCATACAACATTTCAAATTTTCATAACTTTTTTTTTCAAATAAAAGCAAGCAGCTGAAATAAAGATATAAAAGGTGAACAAATACTTACATCGTCTTCATCAGTTGAAATCTTCACGTCTATTGTTGTCACTTCACCTAAGGAAACTTCCAGTACGGGAAACTGGCCAGGTCTGTTGGTGCAAGCAAACATAAGTGTGTTGTTGTCTGAATCACAAGTGAACCACCAAAAAAGGCCTTTGCTACTGCTCGAAGCCATTATTTGCGTTCTGATTAATTTTCGATTAAGATTCGACGGAAAAGTGCTAAGTTATGAAATCTGACAGGGAAAACAAGTCATAAAAAGAGAAATTAATTAGCCAATCATATTATTGACCAATTAGGTAAAGATAATTAAACAGGTATTGTTATTCTAATTGGTAGACCAATCACTGACCCATGAATAATATGAAATGGGAGGGGCTAAATTAAAAGAAAAAACGATCACTTTTTATTTCTCAATTTTAGTAATATTTATTTACGTTTCAAAAAAATGAAACTTAACTTGAAAAAAAAAGCTGATAACTTTTATAACATAAATACATAATTAAATACATAGAGCAAAATATGTACACTTTTTAGAATTAACCAAGAGCACACATGGGAATTTATATATCTTATGAAAAAAATTAGCTCTCTTAATTTTGATTATTTTTTGGTAGATTCATAATTTTCTTACACATTAATATATTTGGACGTTTTAATTATTTTTTTTTTATCAATAAAAGTGTTTATTTTTACATATATCTCTGTGCACTTCTTTATATAGTGGAACTCATCTCCAAAATCGGTTCTGTAACATAATTTACAAGTTCTTCTATCTACCTGAATATTTGTCCATCTTTTATATATCAATGAGCAGTTTATGGTTGGTGGTTCTAAATTTGCATAAAGTGTAAAAATCACGAAATTTTTAAATATCAAAATAGTTCTGAAAGCCAAAAGTATCCTGTAAAAAAATGCTTGCACATTTAAAATCATGTTTGTTGAAATTGATCTTTGAGTTTCGTTCTGATTGTATTATTTTAACCAAATATCACTAATACAAGTTTGAATTAACAACACAAGAAATAATCCCGTTCCTATGAACATATAGTCAACATGGTTTAACAAACTAAAGAGTGATAGGAGGGCCCCTGGTCCAGAAATCCCGGGCTTAAAAACACAATTCCAGAAATTCTGATCTAAGAAACACCCGATCCCGGTGGGTATTCGATAAAGGTCCTACTCCCCATCAACTCAAATATATCATTTTCATTTGCAACTAAACCGTAGTTTATAAATAGTGGCTAATAATTAACTTTTGTTTGCCATACACTATTTTCACCCAAAATGATTTAATTTTTTATATACTTTGTGTAAATTTAGATGCGGAAATCATCGTTTGCCAGTGGAGACAGAAATGTGGCAAACTATTCCGAGATCCGAAAGGTCTTGTAATCTCTGTAGCTCTAAAGATATTGGCGATGAATGTCACTACATTATGTCATGCAATTGTTTTAACATAGAAAGAGAAAAATATTTACCACACTATTGTAACAAAAATGCAAACATTATTAAATTTAAAAATGTTTTCTCATCTGAAAATGTTGTAGAAGTAGAAAAATTGTGTAGATTTATACGACATATATCATTGAAAGTCTGTCCTCCTGTTTAGAGGAACTATAATATTATTATAATGTTATTATTTTCACACATGCGAACCAAATATATGTATTATATATGAACTGTTATTATCTCTGTAGCTATGTACTAGTTTATGAGAATAAAATCATTCATATTATTATCCGAACTGATTTGTTTTCTTTGTCTTTTTGTATTGTTCTCTACTTTTTATAATTTGGTTATGTGTCATGTTGTAAAAGTTCGTTGCTTAAGCATAATGCTTTCTCAAACAAATAAAAAATATTTTGTAAAAATTCTTATTATTGGTGTATATATATAAACAATATTATTTTATTGTCAGTAGTATATGTAGATAATTATTCACTATGCACTTTTTAAATTATTTGTACATTCACTTTTTACAATTTATTATCATTATAATTATTTTCTCTCAATTATTTTTTAAATGACTTATGATGTCTAGTTCTTTGAGTTTACTTTTCATAACTTAGCTGACACGTTTATGATTACACAAGTCTGTATAGAACACCTGCATGTGTATTATCAATCTAGAGAAGAAGAAAAAGCTACGCGACATTAAAGAAATTTTCCTTACTGTTCCTGTAATAAAAATGACACTTTTGTCTTACATCTATTTTATTTTCACACCTCTCAATGGTCCCGTTAATACACATGGTTGTAAAAGTACATCTGTGACGGGACAGAGGTGTGAAAATTTTAATCTGGTAATTGAGATTAAATATTGATAAAAATAAAAAGGTTATCAAAATATCTAAAACCTTTTTTGATAATATGTCAAATTGGTTTGTCAAAAAAAATATAAAAAGAAACATAGTATATTTTTTTTCTTATTTTCCCGATAATTGAACTTGTTATTACCTTGCAAGAATTGAAAGGGGAAAACATTGTATACTTAACAACTTTATAATTTTCTCATTCTATAATCCTTATTAAATTTTGAGTAAATTGGTTTCTACTTTCTCCTTTTTAGCCCAATAGATGATTTCTTTGATCACACCTTGAGTAATTTATAGAAATTTTGCATACGTCTGAAGTTTCCTTTTGTTGTATTTAAAACAATTTCCTTGTTTTTAAAGACTGACTCTATCAACACTGATAATTAATTGTAAATAATACATATTTGCTAATGCCAAGCGCAATCAAGTCCTCATTATACAATCAGATGGTATTTCTTGAATTTTGACAAAACAATGTTTGCTACTTTTTTCGTCTTCTGTACGTCTTTGTTTTTTTTGTTCATTGTATACATACAATATTTCAAAAATATATTTATAATATCAATATTATGTTCTATAATTAAAATCGCCCCTTTAAAAAAAAGTGATGTAACCTTATGCACATAAATACCGATTTTTGTGTAGTAAATCTTTAAGTTTGTATTCAACCCACCCACCCTATCCCCCGAAGGATTTGACTGTTTATATACACAATTTGTGATCCTTTTTTTTCTTGTAAATCTACTTTGTAGTTTCGAACCCGCATCTTGGGTAGGTCTTCTTGGGTATTATACCGAAACTTTGAGCGACTTTGATATGTATATGCATGCATAAAAATCGAAATAAATCATGTAAACTTGTGTTGTATTCCGCTAATTTAAGGAATGAAGAATTGCATCTTCATTGCAGTAATGAGCAAACCTGTAGATCTGACAAAAAATTAAATAGCAAGGACTCGGATTTTCTCTGAAGGGGGTTCGCGGGTCTAAATCGTTTATATAAGATCTTTTATATTTTTCTATAAATGAACTTTATCTTAAAGTCAATAGAAAAATAAAATAAAAAAGTGGGGTCACCGTTCATTTGCGCTCACAATCTGCCTTCGAAAGAAGCATACATTTTTGTAAAAGTGTTTTTTTTCTGTTGAAGTAATAGGAGAAATAAAGTTAATATCGAAATAAAAAAAGAAATTTATTACAGAAATCGCTCAAAATTTACAATAATTTAGTTTAAGTACAGCTTATAAGAAAGTTATATTAAAAAATATAGGTCACCGATGAGTTGAAAAAGATATTTCAATTTTAAAGCCAAAAAATGGCATTTTTCCACCAAAGGGAGATAATTTGGAACTTTTTCAATGATGTATACATTTTAAAAGTCTTCGGGGACCAACACGAATTGATTGTTTTGAATGATTTTTGTACCATATAATAAAGTAACAACTACAAAAGGTAACAAAATAAATTTATAATGAAAAACAAATGTTCGATTTTTTTCTGAAATTTTTATGCCCTCGAGCCTCCTTAAATATAATATATTTTGCAATCAATGTATCATGGACTCTGATCTTATGTTTTTATACTCTTGTCTCTTTTTCATATTTCCCATTACATCCTTAATTTATAATACTACATGTATTCAGGAACAATTATAGTATATCGAGATAAAAAACCCTTTCTAGTACGTTAAATTTAAATGTGATTTGAGGAAAAAATATTATACATTTGTACACCGACCGGAGCAAATTAAAACGGAAATAAAATGGATTCGTATAGACTGTATACTTTAAAAATGAAAAAAAAATAATTATTGTGATGATTTTCCCATCAAAATCAGATGAGAAGCGCATCCTTGATATAATTATTTTTTTACCGGAAATAACCGAAAATAACGACCCCAAAAATAAGAATGAAAAAAAAGTTTTTAAAGTCTCTATCGTCTAACCTCGGTTGTCTCCGCTACTCTCGATGGAGGTACGTAATTGGCCGAGTTGTGCCGAACGATTTTGATCCTGGTTAGC
>NW_027268011.1:0-12490 GCF_963676685.1 Mytilus edulis
TACCCATAATAACTATTGATATTTTAGTTATGTTGAAAGAACAAACCTTCTTATTCAGATATTTATACACTTTTAGGGTCAGGAAAAGCAGGGAAATGTGTCACGAATCATAATCAAAAATTATCAACAGTTGAATCAGGATCCCCGTTTTCAGGTGTGCGCTTCTTATTATCAATGAGTGTTGCTCACAACACGAGATAATGTTTTTGTTCGAATTAAACTGGCTTCAATTTAGTGTTTTAGTTCCACTGAGCTTTCGAATCTACGTTCGAGATACTCAATTTTGATATGTTTATGTTTATAATGATTTTGTTTAAGTTAAGTAATGTGTTAAACAATTATTTCTTGTTCTTTAACAAAAAAGGATTATGTGTACATTTAAATTGATACCTTTTAAATATCAAAGAATAATTTGAAAATTCTTAAATCAAGGTATGCTTTGTGTATTTGTAATATGTTTATTACTTTTCATCAAACTTTTACTTGTATTTTATAAAAACAGTTAATAATCATTCAACTGTAATGTAATGGGATTTTATGATACAAAGTCGATCTGTAAAACATGCAACTTCTTTGTCCCGTACGATTAATCAACAAGGGATTTTGTATATAACATTGATCATTCTTAGAACAAATTTTAATGATCACGTGGCAGTTTTTTTTATAAAAGAGTTTAACAGTTAAAACACATAATGCTTTTATAGTTTACATTGTAAACATATTTACATGTATTATATCGTGTTGTTTTTTTATATCGTGAAACTTTAAATGTTTAATGCTTAAATTGTTTCTCTATTTTTCGTGTAATCATTGTGAAACTTGAAATTCAAATTGTATTCATCCATGATTAAAGTCACATACATTTTTTCTTTATTTCAAAGGAGTTTATGTTGGAATATCTGTGGCTTTTGTTGTAGTTGTGTGCGTCATCATAGTCGTTGTGATCATTCGACGAAGGTATGCACAAAGATTTTCGCTAGTTCTAAATAAGACTCTTTATTTTTTTATATTGATTTTAGCTTGTTTATAATCAATCGTAATGAATAAGGAAACATAATACAGTATTATGTTACCAAAAAGACTAACATCTTTTAGAAGCAAAATGTTCGGTATTTTTGTGATTTTACTTTATAAGGAAGTAATAATTGTCCATTATTCACACGGAAGGTTGTTGAGTGTACGTTTTCTTGACAAAGCAAAGAAACAAATAACCAAAAAAAAAATACCTTATGGTTTACTTGAATAAAAAATAAACGAACTCTCAGGAAAAATCAAAAGGGACATTTCCTTAGCAAATAGCAAAGCCAAAAGTTCAAACACATCTAACGACGGTAGAACAACTGTCATATATTTGACTTGGTATAGACATTTTATTATGTAGAACATGTGAATTACATTACGTTTCATAGCTGGATAAAACCTCTTAATTTTATTACAATTGCATACAATTTCATTATATTGACAACATTGTTTAATCAAAACTAATAAGTATGATAGGTAAAGATTTGGAACAAAATAAGGGTACAGCAGTCAACATGACCAACATAGTATTATAATGTTAATAATTATAATAAAAATTATTGTTTTTCTACAACGAAAAACCAATTGTATATATCATAATGTTTACACTGTTTTTTTCAAATTATTTATATAATTACGTAAATCAAAGGAGAAAAACACAAAAAAAAATTAATTAAAACAATGGTTGTATTATAAATACCAACACAAGTGCCTATATTCATTGTAATGTGTTCATCTATAAATGGTCTTTTATCTTATCTCAAATCGAATTATTCAAATGATAAAAACATGTATTATATAAACATGATAAATACAAAGTCGCATTGTACTTACATTATGTTGTTACACTACTGGAGTGTTCGACATCCGTAGATAAGTTTAACACCGCAACATTATGTATTTGCTTTCCTGAGTCAAAAGCTTGTAATGCATTCGTTGTCGTTTGTTGCTGTTGCACATTTTTCTTTTATATTTTATTTCATATTGAATTCAGGCTGTTGGTCTTGTTTTTTTTTCAATGGCTACAATATATGATAAGTGACAAAAGTACAGAAGTTTTATTTCGTATTTTAATCTTTTTATATTACTCCCTGATCAGCGCTAATAATATTATCATTAGCATAATTTTGTTCTTCTCAATTGCCATATAAATAAAGTAAAATGCACGCCCTTTTTGAAATTAAATATGTAATAGGGCACTAGAAATGTCTGTTTTAATCAAAACTCTTTGCTTTGTTTTTAAAATAGAAGTGGTAGATTTTCACTTTTAAAATACTATAAAAATATTTGTACGACTTTTCCCCCAGCAGAGCTATAGAAAAAACACTACATTAACGGGTGTTACACGGACACTTTTTTGATGATACACGTACATTTTTAGTTATTACACGGACACTTTTTATGAATAGAATCACTCTTGCATGATCAGTGAGTTCATGGATTTAAACTGTTTGTTTCACCGACATATTTTCTGTTTTTATCATTTTTAAATACTTATGTTAGCATCATTAAAAAAAATCGAATAATTCCAGAAAACAACTATTCATATCAGTACACTATGATATTGACCGTTTTCCCCCCAACAAAATGTTTTCATCCCCAATTTTATGAGAAAAAATAATGTGGTCAAGCAGATGACAAAATAATGATTTTCAGAATACAATATATTATAGTGCAAAATTCGAAAAAAAAACATTTGGGTGACAGCGTTGAAAAACTAAACAATTGTCTTACTCAGAAAAGAACATACCACTTTTTTTTAAAGCTAAATGGTCGGTCAATCAATGTATTTTTTTTTAATTATATGGACATGTATAGTATTCTGGACAATGCTGAAACTAAAGAAATGCTGATACCGACGTAAATATTTCAATAAAAAAGGAAATGTATATAAACAAAATCAAATCTTATCAAAAGATAAAATTCCTATCAACTCACCAATGCACGATTGATCCTATAAATGTAATGCGTCCATGTAATACATGTTCAAATAAGGCAGCAAATCTTCATTAAAATCATTCGACTAATGTCATCGATTTGCGACGTCAAGCTGCGATTGGATCTTGTAGTAACATCTGTTTAATTCTGTTCACTCTGTCAGAGACATATAAAAACCTGTAAACATGACATTTTTTCGAAAGGTACACTAGCTACGAGATATTTAAAAAAAACATATAGACTATATTTTTTTTTGCTCAATCATTTATAAAATGCAAATAGTGAAATAATAATTGGCTTTTAGCAGCCAGTGTGTTTTCAATTTTGTCAAAATAAGATGAAAAAACATTGATTATGAATTAATCACTAGCAGGTGAATAATTCGACCTCATTGAATCCGAATTCATGTGACCTTCAATTTAAACGCTTAGCTTGAGATGGATAACAAGTGAATTGTATGTGTAAAGTTATTTATAGGAAAAGAATGTCAATATTGAAAGTGAAACGCAGGTTAATCATTTGCTTAACTGATTCGATCCACAAACAAATCATTCTTATCAGGTATAAACAATGATAAACATTTATTGTTCACTTAAAATTAAATAGACCTAGAAAAAATCCAACAGCACGAGTTAGTTTCATCTACTCATATCTTTATTTATGTTTACATGGCTTATATGGTCACCGGATGACTTTAGAGGTCACCTCGATGGTTATTAAGATGGAATCTGGACTTAAAAACACAAAGCTACGTATGTCCATGCCAGTGCCCTGTTTATTATTTATGTTAAACCTTTATTATAGTCCAGTCAATATAGCGAATAACCTCAAAGTAATTGCAACAGAAATTAATTTTGTATTTTTTTATTTGCACATTACTAAAGAAGAACCATGAAAAAATCGGACAAAATCGGAAAAGGGGAAAGTGTTATAATTTCACTTTTTGTTTTTTACATGATACCTCGTAAAATCGTCCACAGCTTCAGCGCGCCATACGTGTTATGGGAGATAACTCGTCACTCAGGGTCAAACAGACTTGTCAAACAAATTCTAATTTATGTGAATATCAACTAATAATATGGACATATCTTAATTCACGGGTAAGAAATAATGTAGATTATAATTTTTAAGGTGGAAACATTATAAAATGACATAAAAAAAAGTTTTAAAAGATGTCATTTAACACATTTTTCGTATGTCAGCGCTCAGACTCAAATATTTCCTTTAAAACATTGACCGTTCACTCTTTTCAACAAAAAACCTAAGGAAAGACAAATTATGTATTGATTTTCACTTATATTTTAACATATAAAGAATTTTGAGAAAGAAAAAAATATCTTTTAATGATTTTATACAACGTTACTTTGTCGCAGAAAAAAATCTATGGAACGCCGTTAGTGCAATAAACGTAAATTAATTCATAAACGCACAATTACGATGTTTTGTTCTTACAATAACTTTACAAAGTTCTACTTTGAAATTTAAGCTGGCTGGTGTTAAAAGACTGCGTTAAGTGTGAAATTTATCCAAATCTCCTTTTATTTATATTTATTGCATACAATTATATTTATCATTGAATGTGTAATCAACAAACGAAATGGCATAAAATATTGTCAGAAAATGTGTACACATTGTTTAATATAAACGTTTATTGTTTTCCATGGTTTTTTTACCATTTTGTTCCCATTTTTGTCTTTTCAACACTTGAAAAGACCCTCTCATCCTGAACAATTACTTTCATTATTACGCTTTATAAGGTAAATTAACTAGTTTCATTCTTTGCAGAGTATGTCCACAGATTTCAGTAGAAAACAAACCAGTGTGTGTACCAAACAAAATGATCCAAACTAGTTTAAACTAAGTAAAGGTAAGAAATAAAAATAAAATCTTATTGGATTTGGAAGAAAATTAAAATTCCTTTAAAGTGAAGAACTTACGATACGGGAACTGTTGAACAATTGTTAGAAAATGAATGACAAAAAAAAAACCAATAACCGACAGAAAATAAATCGTAAACGTAATAGCACATGTCCGATCCATAATGCATATTTCTTTTTAAATTTCTAAAACAGTATAACAATTGTTGCAAAAATATAAGTATAGACCTTTACTGAGGGGTTATCCATCCCAACTGTATGCTTTTTTATTGAATAAACTGCTGATACATTAAAAAATTTCAGGTACTTTTTGGTTATATAACTTCTCACGTTTTGGGTATTTATATATACGTTGGCTTTAGATATTTGTGATAAAGCAGTCATAATGAGGTAAATCAAAATATACGCGTTGGGCTTAAAAATTATGAAGTGTTGCATTCGACACAATGTAGTATAACATATGACACACCAACACACAAATTATCTATATCGCTTTGAATATGTATTCATGACTATGTCATGAGTGTGATAGCTTTTGTTGTAGCTTATTTTTTAAGTAGTTTTCTTTTTTGCAGGTACCAATGGAAGGGTGCTTTATTTGCAAATTATCCATCAATGACGGAAGAGCAACTGTAACATTAAGAGAAAAAGGAGCCCGAAATATTAACGAGTTCAGCAAGCTACGAAATGATACCAAAGTTGCTAAATCTGGGGACGTAGTACACCAGGATTGTCGCAGGGACTACACAAATGCTAAGTCTGTCAAACAAAAAGAACTAGATTACAAGACTACTGAAAATCGGGTTTTAAGATCACAAGAACAGTTCAACTATCGAGATAACTGTCTTTTCTGTGGACAGTTTGCAGATGTTAAGGATAAGAGGAAAGGTACTGATGTTTTTCCAGTCCGAACAAAGGATTTCCAGAGCAATATAGAAAAAATCTGCCGTGAGCGAAACGATGAATGGGCTACACATGTATTAACCAGAATTGTATTTGTACATGATTTGCATGCTGCAGACGCAGTTTACCATCAGCGATGCAGTGTAAATTTCGAACAGGAAAAAGCATTCCATCTGGAACACCTAAGCAGAGCAAAAATAAAACCGGCAGACCCCAGCATCAACAGGCACAAGCTGCATTCCAGAAAACTGTTGAATATCTCCTACAAAACGAGGATGAACAACTTACGGTTATTGAGTTAGTAGAAAAAATGAAAGATTACTGCGGAGATGCAGCTTATTCGACTGTTCATATGAAATCAAAAATCCAAAAGTACTTTGGAGATGATGTGATTATAACAGAAATAAATGGGAAACCAAATGTTATTACACTCCGCAAAACTGCAACATCAATACTTCATGATTTTCATCAGAAGCAAAATGCAAGTGACCCTGAATCAGAGAAAATGAACATTATAAAAGCAGCAGCAAGTCTAATAAAATCTGACATCAAATCAAAAATTGGCACGAAAAACTGAGTATCCATCAGTTTCTGATGTTGAATCTTTGGAATGCAATGAACACTACCTACCTGACAGTTTACGGTTATTTCTGAATAGTTTAATAAGTACCTGTAATCACAGTCTGAAACTTTCTGCTATTGGCCAAACAATAATTCAAGCTACAAGACCAAGATCATTAATAGCACCTTTACAAATAGGCCTTGCTGTACAAATGCATCACCATTTCGGTTCCAGATTTTTGATAGACTCTCTGTACAATATGGGATTCTCATCATCGTATTCAGAAGTACAAAGGTATGAAATGAATGCTGCAATGTCCCAAGGAACTGATATACCGGAAGTAACAGAAGAAGGAAATCTTCAGTACATAGCAGACAATGTTGATCATAATTTAAGAACTATCGATGGTCATGGTACTTTTCACGGCATGGGGAATTATAGCCAGCGTCACACCAGGATTTATGAGGACAAATTGTAAACCAAGAACAGATGTTAACATAGAAGAACTCAAAGAAATTGGAAAAATTGATATTAGACCATATAAACTGGATAAAGAAACTCACACATCATTGAAATTCATGAAATTAAACCAAGTAAACGCAACCAGTTATTCGGAGTCATTAAGTCTACTCTCCAGGACTGTTTGGCCAATAAAAAGTACTGGATGGTCAGCATTGTGTCAAATGGTATATGGTGGAGTATTTCCGGGAAAATCAAGCATAGTTTATTTGCCAATGATTGACATGAACCCGAGTGACCTTACATGCATAAACTCAACGCTGCATTTCATCTCTAAAGAAGCAAGACGACACAATGCAGATCCTGTTGTTACATTCGATCAGCCCTTATACTGGAAAGCAGTAAATATTATCCTGAATGAAGCAGAAAGTAGTACCTTGAAATCTATGGTTGTCCGACTTGGTGGATTTCACACTGAGATGAGTTTTCTAGGATCTATAGGACACATTATGAATAGCTCCGGTCAATCAGAACTATTAGAAACTGTTTATGCTTCTACTGCTGTTGGTCATATGCTTAGTGGTAAAGCCATTTCCCGTGCTGTTCGTGGTCATTTTCTTACTCAAACAGCTTTGACTCTGCTCATTACATCAGAAATATATGATTTTCCACAATATACACCTGGAACTGATACTGACGATCCTTCTCAATCATATTTAGATGACAAAGAAAACTTTCCAAAAGCGGATACAACTTGTGTTGATAATGAAAAGCCGTCAGAATCGAACCAAATTCTACCATCTGAAATCGAGCAATTGATAACAGTTTTTGAAGGTATCATACAAAGTAATATCTCGATCGAATCATTGAATGACAACCAAACTTTAAATATTATATCTGAACGCATCAGATTATTAGAAAATCTTTGAAAAATTGCCGCACTGCTTCCCTTTGGTTCCAGTATATGGATATGGTTGAACTTCTCCGTCAATTTATCACTGCTGAAAGGACAGGAAACTGGAACTTACACTTGAAAAGTCTCCAGCAGATGCTCCCTTATTTAGCTGCTTCAGGACACAACCTATATGCAAAATCAGTTCACATTTATTTACAACAAATGCAAAATCTGCCTGCAACGCATCCTGCCTTAGACAATTTATTCAAAATAGGACACCATGTTATCAGACGAACGGATCGTTTTTGGGCCGGTTTGTCTACTGATCTGGTAATAGAGCAAGCCCTTATGAGAAGTTTAAAGACAACAGGTGGTCTGACCAGAGGCCGTGGTTTGAGCGAATCGCAAAGACTTCTATGGCTGTTATCAATGCCACAATGTTCACAAATGAATGAAGCAATGCAGAAACTTACTGATGTGAACTATAATACAAGTGAGCAGCACAAAGAACTTGGGAAAAGTAGGATAGATCAAGACAAAAAAGACGTTCAAATATTTAAGTCATTTTTAGGGGAAAGAAATCCCTTCAGTTCTGATATTAATTTACGGAATATTGAAACTGGTACACTAGCTGATGAGAAAGTTAACGTAGAAAGATCAGTGGATATAGGAAAAGAAATATTAAAGTCTATGGAAGATCAGTATGCAGACGATTTTGTTTTCAAAAAGAACAAACAGGTGGTAACTTTAGCAAGTAAAACCAATATAAAGATTGATGGCGAAGAAGTGGTTGTTGACCCCCAGTTGCTATTTCAACGACTTGTTGCAGCGGCAAACAACATTTTTCCAGATATTTCTGAAGTTTTCAAGTTTGAACTGTCAAGTACTCCAGCGGCATTATTCGAACCGTCAGGACTAATGCGACAAGCTCAAAAGGCAACATTAGGTGATGCCTTATGGAACATTGGAGACTGTGCTGTAAACAGAAAACTTGACTCTGAGCTACATTATGTCATTGACGGAGGTTCTTTAATTCAACGCCTACCATGGAATAAAGGGTCAACTTTCGGAGAGATCTGTCAACAATATGTGGATTACATAAAACGACGATATGACCATGCAGTTATCGTATTTGACGGCTACACATCAGGGCCTAGCACAAAAGATCATGTGCATATGCGCCGGACAAAAGGAGTGGAAGGAGCTAAAATCATTTTTAAAACAACGACCCCCTTTCAGAAGTAAAAAAGAAAATTTTCTAACTAACAATGAAAATAAACAAAATTTCATAAATATGCTAAGTGATGCCTTAGTAAAAAACGACTTTCAGACAGAACATGCAGATGCTGATGCTGATGTTCTAATAGCAAAGACAGGTGTCAATCAATCAATATCACACCCTACTGTGGTCATCGGGGAAGACACAGATGTTCTAGTTCTTCTTATATTTCACTGTACACTTAGTTAACATGGACTTTTTTACAGATCTGATCAGAGCAATCGAAAACTCAGTTCGAACAAAGTTTGGGATATTCAAAAAACTAAGCTGTTGTTGGGACCAGAAGTTAGCAAATTACTTCCGTTCATACACTCAGTTACAGGATGTGACACGACCTCAAGACTGTATGGTATTGGAAAAGGTCCCGTACTCAAAAAGATGTCCGAAAATGAAGAACTTCGTCAATTAGCATTACCATTTCTTAGCAGGTGTACATCTGTAAAAGACATTGTAAATTGTGGTGTGCAGATAATTGCTTATTTGTATGGTGGCGTTCCGCACGAAAGTCTAGACATCATTCGCTACAGAAAATTTGCAAACAAAGTTACTGTCGAACTCAGTTACATTTCTACAAGTTCAAAACGCTACCACCAACATCAGCTGCAGCAGAACAACACTGTAAGAGAGTGTTCTACCAAATAATAGAGTGGACAGAAGAAACAAATCTTAATCCTTTGGACTGGGGTTGGTCAATCACAAATGACAGATTGACACCTATAAAAACTACCCTTCCAGCAGCTCCGGATAAACTGTTAAACATAATAAGATGCAAGTGTAAAACAAATTGTGACACACGTAGGTGTACATGTCGAAAGCACGGTCTAGAGTGCACAATCGCCTGTTCTGAGTGCAAAGGACATTTATGTACTAACGCAGAAAAGATAGTATTTGAAGAAGACCAAAACGAATAAAACTATAATTGATATCAAAGTTCGTTTTTATTACATTATTATATTGCTCAAAAGACAAGATCGTTCAACATCTGTTATACTTGGTATTTTTTAACTAAAAGTGTTCAATTTTAAACCCCAACAATTACAATTTCTGAAAGAATTTGATGTTATCATTTTTTTTTTAAACGTAGAAGACATTATTCTACAAATTGTACGAGACACATGTAAAAAATTATGTCAGATTAAAAGAGAATTTAAAAAAAATCCAGTTTTCAGCGATTTTTCACCAAAAAAGTCTCAATTTACCCCAAAATTACAATTTTCTTAACGAAATTGATGTTTATCGTTCTTTATATCATAGAAAACTCTATTCTGCAAATTTTACGAGACTTGTGTTCAAAAATTATGTCAGATAAGAAAAAAAATAATATTTTCCGGTTTTCAGCGATTTTTCATCAAAAAGCCAATATTTACCCTAAAATTACAATTTTCCCCATGGTCTGACACTTGCCGATTTTTTCTATGTCAAAGATATGGGGTGATACTGCCTTGTAAGCATAAAATAGTTTCTGTTGCAATTACTTTGAGGTCGGGTAAATTTTGAGCTAGAATGACTGGAAAAGATATTTTGAAAATTTTACTTAGCCATGGTATTTTGACCCCCCTACGGTATATTGAACCCCCTACTATAGACCTTGAATTTCAAAAATTCAAGCTATTCTAAATCCTTAACATAGTTATATTACTCCAATAAGTAGTTTATATGTATTTAACATGCTGGAAAAGATATTTTGAAAATTTTGCTTAGCCATGGTATTTTGACCCCCCCTGCGGTATATTGAACCCCCTACTTAAAACCACAAATTAAAAAAAATGATAGCCAATAAATTGTAAATTAGATTATCTGCAATACTATTTATCAAAAACAGGGGGGTTCAATATACCGCAGGGGGGTTCAAAATACCATATGTGAAAAATGACCCCGGGGTCATTTTACCGCATGGTATTTTGACCCCGGGTTCACTTTTTAGGGGGTTCAAAATACCATATGACACCGGTAGTATTAGAATAGGAAGATGTGGTATATTGCTAATTTGACAACTCTCCATCAGAGACCAAAGGATGTAAGAGGTTAGCAACTGATGACACTGGACAACCTTTAACAATCAGTAAAATCCATACTGCATAGCTATTTTTATTAAAAATCATATTATTGCTACATGTATGCAAAAAAATTTATATAATACTTCAGATTTTATTGGTTCTTTTTCAGAAGGATTGAAATTCATCACCTAGAATAAATGGAGAAAACATAGAAACAAGACCAGAATAAATTGAAAGACAAAAGTTGGATCAGCTATTATTTTCATCACTCAGTCAATGATTTGAAGATCTTTTAAATACCAAAAGATATTGAAACCACAATAATGTCAATGTTCTGTGCTGAATGACCAAAAAGTGGACTATAAGATCACACAATGCTGGATGATAAGAAACTATTAATGTTTTGTGTGGAGAGATATTGTGAAAAAAATAGATTTACTTAAATAGCTTCTGTAAATTCAAGAATTATTGTGAGGGTTTATATTTGCAAAAATTGCAACACAGTTGTAAAAGCAATAATTTAAATTCCCACTTAAAAATATTTTATATGAATTAAACTGATCTCAAAATCGTAAAAAAATAAAATCTCATTTTAGTCTTAAATGACAAAAATCCAATAATAAATGCACGCAATAATTTCTGAATTTACAGTACTAGTATGTTCAGCCTTATATTAGAGTTTTTCATTGATTTCAAATGGTAAATAATAGTGTTTCAAAGTATTCTATAATTCATAAATAAACATATATGGATACTTACATTATCTACTTTGTTGTTTAAAAGTTAAGTTTTGAACAGTTATAGAACAATATGTTGAATTAACATTTCCAAAGAAAAAAGATATTCAATTAAAAAGATTCATCTTATAACAATTTACTACCAAATAGAATACATTGTAACATACACATTACTGTATATTTATATCTATTTAATTATAATTTGAATCCCATAGGATTTTATTTTGTCCCATGGGATATTAAAAATCCCATGGGATAATAATAATCCCATGGGATTTTTTTGTCCCATGGGACAACAAATATCCCATGGGACTACAATTATCCCATGGGACCAAAAAAAATCCCATGGGATTTAACCAAAATCCCATGGGATAATGGTAAATCCCATGGGATTTTGCCCTGTCCCATGGGATATTGAAAATCCCATGTTTTTATAAATCAAATAGCAAAATAAATATAATAGTAACAGTAGAAAACAAATGAAATTATTGAATCCCATGTAATTCCGCACATTTTGGTTATATACATGACACTGTAGCTCTTATTTGAGGCGGCGGCGGATTTGCAAATGAGTGTTTTGCAAATTTAAAGTGTCCAGTGTTTGTAATACATCCAAAGTTGCAGGTGCTGTGTGTTGTCAAGGTGAATCAGGGTTAATCAACAAACTGCATGCTTTTTTGACAATTATAAACATACATATATTTCATATGAACAAATTCTTTTAGAGAGGCTGGCGGTTCTAACGGAAGAAATACAACTCCAAAGTCAGAAGAAATCGGAAAAGGCATGGAAAAAACGAATAAAAAGAACAGTTCAATCAATA
>NW_027268012.1:0-17358 GCF_963676685.1 Mytilus edulis
TCGATGGGCTTCCAGTGTAACGTGAACGCTGCCATTTGTTTATTTACGTCTGTGACGTCATTTTTATGGGAGGTAACTGAAGTACAAATTAACAAACTCAAAAGGTTATTCACCGGTGAATAATAGGGTTATTCACCGCTGGCGTAAATTTTTAGGGTTATTCGTCTTCCTTGCAATTGAATGAAAATTAACTGAATTATTCCACGTCACGTGATAACGTTTCATCCAATAGAATTGTTTAAAATATATGTAAGGTATACCTTGATCTACGTTCAATCCAGGAGTTTGAACTGTTGAACTGTTGAAATGTCAGTTCCAATGCAAAAATAACGTTTGTAAACAATGAATGACGTCATGTCTATATATAGATACATCCAATCAAATAAACGGTTTACTTTTTTTTTCTTTTTTTTTTTTTTTTTTTTATTTCCTAACCATACTGTATGGTTAGGAAATAAAAAAAAAAAAAGTAAACCGTTTTTCATTCAATTGCATCCTCGTGACGTCAGTCGTCCAGAAATATTGCTTGGCATACTGTAAGATATGGACTGGTTCTTCTAAATGAAAATGACTGTCTACAAAGACAAATGGGCTCTAGAAGTACTGGTACAGTGTCCACAATCCATGCACCCTCGTAAGTAACGAATTTATCACAGGACAAAAGAGACTGTTGTTGAGCAGGTCCCACTCTGCGTAATAGGCTAGTCATAATCTCCCAGTTGGTCAGACTGATGACATGGTTGGGAGGGTTAGCACTGATGTGCGACAGGCGGTCAGGACTATAGTTCTGTGCGTAGAACACCAGTAGCTGTTGCTCTTGGTCACTGAAACCACTGGTGACGGTTTCATGTAATTGCCGCTCAACTACATACTGTAACAAGCCTTCGAAATCTGTTAAGCCAAACCACGATTTAACAAGGTGAAGAGAGCCACTCACCAACTGGCACCACAAATGAAGGTGTTCTTCATCAAAGAAACAACCAATCCTATGTTCCTCTGTGTGTCTCCTTGCTAGAGAAGATGCCTGGATTTCCTGCTCACAGCAATCCCAACAGGCAGTAGCACCCGACAAAAACCATGGAAGGTGTCTCTTGAGGACGTGACGGCGTGTCTTTTCCCTGGACACCATCCCACATATTGGACACTGCCGTAATATGTTTTTCGAGACTGCTACCACACCGCTTCTCTCCTCATCGATCTCACTATGGTATATACCAATACTAGTATCTACACCCACACTGCTGTGTGTCCCAACAGGGCCTAAGGCCTAAGGCCCCAGAAGCTACACCAGCAGTCTGGTAATCTGGACCTACTTCTTCAGCTGGACCTACTTCTTCATCTGGACATACGTCTTCATCTGGCCCTACTTCATCTATAACCATTAGATCTGCCACGTCAAGATCGGTACACTCGGATTTACTCTCATGCCACTCGCTGTGTGGACTCAGTGACAACACATCTTGGTCTGAACGAGACCCCTCTTCCATCCTAGAATGAGAGGAAATCAAACATAACATGATTAGAAATACAATAGCGAAAATGATGCACATTTATTACTAAGTACGAACACGCAAAAATAAATATATACATATATACATATGAAATTATCCCACACAACATGTATAGAGACGGAATGTACACATTGTATTTCTTTTGTCATTGTAGGAAATTGACATTTTTGATCACAGTTCACCAGCAGTGCATGATTTGGATTTAATAGACCACTTTCGAGTTCATCCGTCACCGGAAAAAACTCGTCAATTATACGCGCTTTTATCACCGTCATTTTGTGCGTTTTGTGGCGTCGTCACTTCCCTTCCAATGTTGAGCGAGTGGTTGGAAAACTATAATTCTATATTATACGAATTGTTTGGCAAATTGAATTCTCAAAATTGACAATCAACACTGCTGTCATTAGGGAATTGTCAGTAAGTACCTACAGAGCAACCATTATTTCTAGTTTATCCTGCACAAAGACGATCACTAAGACGCTTGATGAACGTAAATAGTGCAGGGATACAGGCGACCCCCTCTATCTAGTAAATGACGTCATAAAGGCGTGCATAATTGACGAGTTTTTGCCGGTGACGGATGAACTCGAAAGTGGTCTATTGATCCGGTGTAACTTTAAAAGACATTTAATGATTATTTCTTATAAAATGTACATTTTTCAGCACCAGTTTGTAACACGGATTAGTATTTCAATCTAGGAGCGGACATTTTATTGTAGGATTTCACTGAGATTTACAGACCTAGCAAGCGATTTTTACGGCATTGCCTTTTCTTTTCTCTAGGAAAATTCTTGAGAGGTAGCTGCACCACGTTGTTTAATGAACTTTTAGTACATGTACGTATGCCCTGCTGACTGCAAATTTTCAGGTCGATCGGACTTGTAGTTTCAGAGTTCATGTGAAATTTTTTTCGGAAGAGATGTAAGAACAATATTAAAATTGAATTCTTCTTGAATAATTGAGAGTTTTTTCCTTCCATATTGTTTTAAATACACTGTCATAAACAAACTTTCATACAATTTGATTGATTGATTGGTTGGTTGGTTGGTTTATAACTTAAACACTTGGGAAAGGGTCTCTGGAAACAAGCGAAAAAAAACAAATGAGACCTTGGACCCCGTATTAAACACACGAGACGGAAACATGCATGCATGCAATGATTGATTAGTTGATTAATTGGTTGGTTGGTTGGTTAATCAATTAAACACGTGGGATAGGGTCCCCTGAAGCAGGCGGAAAATAAAACAAATGAGACCTTGGACCCCGTATTAAACACATGAAACGGAAACATGCATTGATTGATTGATTGATTGATTGATTGATTGATTGGTTGGTGGTTGACAATTTGTTTGGTTGGTTGATCAATAAAAACAAGCGAAGAAAAAACAAATGACAACTTTGACCCCGTATTAAAAACATGAAACGGAAACATGCATTGATTGATTGATTGATTGATTGATTGATTGGTTGGTTGGCTAAACATGTTGATTGGTTGGTTAAACACATTGGTTGGTTGATTAAACACGTTGGTTGGTTGGTTCGTTAAACACATTGGATAGGTTTCATAAAACAAGCGAGAAAGAAACAAATGAGATCTTGAACCCTATATTAAACACGTGAGACGTAAACATGCACTGATTGATTGATTGATTGATTGATTGATTGATTGATTGATTGATTGGTTGGTTGGTTAAACACGTTGATTGGTTGATCAAACACGTTGGTTGATTGGTAAAACACGTAACAAGCGAGAAAGAAACCAATGAGATCTTGGACTCCATATTAAACACATGAGACGGAAACATGCACTGATTGATTGGTTGGTTGGTTGGTTGGTTGGAATTCAAACACACATAAAACTCTTTAAATAGTGCCAAAATCACATAATTTGCCTCTGAGTACATGACTTTGACCTTTCGACCTTTGTTAAGGTCATTGCTCCACGATGTCATTGCAAAATACCCTATGGGTCAAGGACCGTTTGTTTAAGAGTTTTGCCTAATAATGGCTTTTTATAAACCAAAAATGGGGGTTATGCCCCTTACATAATGGTAAAACCAATACAGTCATAACGTAACAAAGTTGCCCCTTGAAGTACCAAGCATTTTTCACTACTTAAATTTTCTGTATCTATAACCATTCCAAAGTTATAGGGAAATCAAAGACAAATAAAAATCTAAAATACGACCTTGACCTTTGACCTTGACCTAATTTTCATTTTTTTTTACCAAGGACCTCAAATCAAAAGACCTTAGGTCTCTATCACTTATGGTTTTCCAGTTTAAAATACATTTCAAAATTTCAAATACAAAAAGGGGAAATAACTCCCATATAGAGCGTTCATATTGCTTCGGTCGAAATTGGACAAATCATGCGAAGGATATAATGAGCAATTTTATAAAATAAATTTGTTGTAATCTTTTACGGTTGCGAAGGAGTTGTGATCACAAGGAAAACAGTGTTTGGGGAGATAACTCCTACAAAGAAAAGTATTCGGTTACCAGGGTAAATTTCAAAAGCGCATAAACTGTTCGATACCATATACCAAATATCTAAGCGACATATTGCAAAACAAATGTTTATCGCAAGAACAAAATTTGGCGGAAGAAAAAAAAAATAGAATAAAAAACCAATTGTTCAGAGAACAATTGAAGGTCTTTCCACCAGTTAATATCTATTTTGATATTAAAATATAAAAAATCAGTCTAAAATGTCAGTTCATATGGCTTTATGATGTATAGATATGAATTTAAAGCAAAGGTCAAAATCTAGAACGTCAAATTAACCTATGACCTTGACCTCAATTTCAAGGTCACAACTGAGGATTTCAAATCAAAAGACCCTAGTCTCTAATATGTATGGTTAATAAGTTATATCACTTTAAACATAATTTAAGATATGATAGGGGCTAAAACTCCCATTCATTGTTTACGCACCCTTTCAACTAAAATTATTTAGTTGCAACATGTCGCAACTAACAATTTATACAAAATAATTTGTCGATATCTTATAAGGTTAATGAAAATGAGTGAAAATAAGACAAATTCAAAAATTAGAATATGACCTTGACCTTTGACCTTGACCTAATTTTCATTTTTTTGGACCAAGGACCTCAAATCAAAAGATCCTAGGTCTCTATCACTTATGGTGTTCCAGTTTAAAATACATTTTAAAATTTCAATTACAAAAGGGAAATAACTCTCACATGGAGCGTTCATATTGCTTCGGTCGAAATTGGACAAATCATGCGAAGGATATAACGAGCAATTTTATAAAATAAATTTGTCGTAATCTTTTACGGTTGCGAAGGAATTGTGGACACAAGGAAAACAGTGTTTGGGGAGATAACTCCTACAAAGAAAAGTAATCGGTTAAGCAGGGTAAATTTCAAAAGCGCATAAACTGTTCAATATCATATACCAAATATCTAAGCGAACATATTGCGAAACAAATGTTTATCGCAAGAACAAAATTTGGCGGAAGAAAAAAAAAATAGAATAAAAAACCAATTGTTCAGAGAACAATTGAAGGTCTTTCCACCAGTTAATATCTATTTTGATATTAAAATATAAAAAATCAGTCTAAAATGTCAGTTCATATGGCTTTATGATGTATAGATATGAATTTAAAGCAAAGGTCAAAATCTAGAACGTCAAATTAACCTATGACCTTGACCTCAATTTCAAGGTCACAAACTGAGGATTTCAAATCAAAAGACCCTAGTCTCTAATATGTATGGTTAATAAGTTATATCACTTTAAACATAATTTAAGATATGATAGGGGCTAAAACTCCCATTCATTGTTTACGCACCCTTTCAACTAAAATTATTTAGTTGCAACATGTCGCAACTAACAATTTATACAAAATAATTTGTCGATATCTTATAAGGTTAATGAAAATGAGTGAAAATAAGACAAATTCAAAAATTAGAATATGACCTTGACCTTTGACCTTGACATAATTTTCATTTTTTGGGACCAAGGACCTCAAATCAAAAGATCCTAGGTCTCTATCACTTATGATTTATAAGATAGAAATTCATATCACTTATATCAGATGCATAAGGGGAAATAACTCTCATATGGAGCGGTCATATCGCTTCGGTCAAAATAGGACAAATCATGCGAAGGATATAACGAGCAATTTTGTAAAATAAATTTGTCATAATCTTTTACGGTTGCGAAGGAGATGCGCTAACAAGAAAAACAGTGTTTGGGGAGATAACTCCTACAAAGAAAAGTATTCGTTTACGCAGGGTAAATTTCAAAAGTGCATAAACTGTTCGATATCATATACCAAATATCTAAGCGACATATTGCGAAACAAATGTTTATCGCAAGAACAAAATTAGGCGGAAGAAAAAAAAAAAAAAAAAATAATCAGAAGAAAAACATTTGGTCTTTCCACAGAAAAGTGGAAAGACCTAATAATAATAATAATAATCAGAACAAATACAATAAGTCTTTTCACAAAAAAGTGAAAAGACTTAATAATCAGAAGAAATACAATAAGTCTTTTCACAAAAAAGTGAAAAGACTTAATAATCAGAAGAAACACAATAGGTCTTTCCACAGAAAAGTGGAAAGACCTAATAATCAAAAGAAAAACAATAGTTCTTTCCACAGAAAAGTGGAAAGACCTAATAATCAGAAGAAAAACAATAGGTCTTTCCACAGAAAAGTGGAAAGACCTAATTATGGAATTTTTTACACTGTGTTTTTAAGGGAAATCAATAATTACACTGACACATTCTCCCAAAACGTCCCTCAAACAAAGAAATTACATTTCATAGATTAAGAAATGTAGAATTCCATGTAAAGAATGAAGAAAATACGTCAACCAATTAAGAAATTTTATTCACACATTAAGAAGTTACATTTTAAAAATCAAGAAATGAAAAAAATCATGTCACGGATGGAAAAAAATACATATTACAAGTTCAATTTTTTTATGTTACTTTGTTATATTTTCTACTGACCTTACATTTTGTAAATATTAACCTTGATAAAGTTTAAAAAATGTGTCTCATTATCATAATTATATAAACTACAAAAAATTATGTAAACAGTTAAACATACAAAAACAACGAATCGCAGGAAATAATAAATATGTTGTTTTACACAGTATAACGATATTATTCGAAGGACAACTCGACTATAAAAAACGATAAAACGACTGTTGGTTGTGGATTTATACAATCGCACCATCACCCACTCAAAATTTTGAAAAAATCACTGTGAACACCAAAATGACTTGAATTAGATATACAAATATATAAACGTAAGGGAGGAGATTTGATTCATATGGTTTTACTAAGCATTTGTGGATGGGAATGACTCCCTCTCCCCCATTTTGTAGATATTTTTTTGTTAGCGTTTTGATTTTTTTTTAATATTTTTTTTTTTATTTTAGCTAATGACCACTTATGTTATGTGTTTTTGCTATATTCTTAAAAATAAATTAAAAAAAACAGAAACTGCCGATTAAAATTGATGATCGAATCTATGTTTACCTTTTTAAGTAAAACATAAATAAGTGTAAACACAATTTCAATGTTAATATCACCTTAAATGAGAGAGCCTATGGATGTGAATGCTTACTGCTCACTACAATATAATTGTTATATTGACAAGTATATTTTTTTGTTATAGCCAGCTGCTTTATGACAAAGGTTTAGACAGCATTCTTTTAAAGAAGCTAATTATACTAACATTGTGTAATTGCAATGCATTGAATTGAAACCTTACGTATTCGTCCTTTTCGTGTCAAATTGTAAAATCAAATTGCATCAACATTTCTTCTTATCATGCATTTTCAGGGAATGCAACTTCAAACACGATGTAAGAAGTAATCATTCAAGGAATAAATTTCTTTTTTTATGTAGTAATGATAGGTTTTCAACAGACTGTCGGCATTCCAATGGGAACCAATTGTGCCCCTCTTCTTGCCGACTTGTTTCTTTATTATTATGAGGCTACCTTCATCCAGGATATTCTTAGGAAGAAAGATAATAAGTTAGCAATATCCTTTTACTTTACTTTCCGATATATAGATGATGTTCTCTCACTAAATAATTCAAATTTGGTGACTATGTTGAAAGCATCTATCCCATCTTATATCTTGACTTACATCTAGAAATTGACATTGAGGGTCGGTTGAAACAAAACTTTACGACAAAAGAGATGATTTCAGCTTTCCAATTGTAAACTTTCAATTTCTAAGTAGCAACATTCCAGCAGCACCTGCATACGGGATATATCTCTCTCAATTGATTCGATATTCGCATGCTTGTATTTCCTATAGTGATTTTCTGGATAGAGAGTTGCTGATCACAAGAAAGCTATTAAACCAAGAGTTCCAAATGGTGAAGTAGAAATCATCCCTTCGTAAATGTTACGGATGCCATCACGAGTTGGTTGACCGTTATGAAATAACCGTTTCACAGATGATATCGGATATGTTCCTTACGTCGTAACTACAATTCCCTTTCCTTTCAAGAATGTGACCTACCGAATTAGACTATTTACCGGATTTTGTTATAATATGAGCAACACGACGGGTGCCACATGTGGATCAGGATCTGCTGTTTTTGGTGGGGTTCGTGTTGCTTATTCTTTAGTTTTCTATGTTGTATCATGTGTACAATTGTTTGTCTGTTTGTCTTTTTCAATTTTAGTCATGGCGTTGTCAGTTTATTTTCGATTTATGAGTTTGACTGTCCCTCTGGTATCTTTTGTCCCCTCTTTAAGTCCCTTGATATCATAATTGATGTTATATTCTGGGGGGTTTTTCAGAAAAAAAAGGAAAGTTCATCCAAAGTATATATCGACGATTTAGATATTATGCATGTCCGATTTAAAGTGATAACGTTATAAAAAAAAATGTCAAGGCCCAAATCATTGATAATCAACAGCAAATCCGTTACCAGGAAAACATTTGAAAATTGTACACAGAATAATTTCCAAGAGATATAATTCATGTGATTATATTTCTTGACGTCATATGAATTTATTCATTTGATTTTAGAAGGTGCAAATGAAGTAAACTCAGTTTCCGCCATTTTTTAACGCATATTTTGATCCGTATTTTACTTGTTTAAACTGGTGAATTCTTTATCACAGAAGGCAAAATAAATTGCATCAACGTAACGATAAGGGTTATTGTTTTTTTCTTCTTCTATAAATTGAAATTAGATTAATCTTTACTGTGTTATAGAAATGAAAGGGACAAGTCTGCTTTTTAATGGACGCAATTTGAAAAGTTAGAAATACCTACAGTTGTTGATAAACGATCTTGTAAAAGGGTAGTTAATTTTTTTTAAGGAAACAGTTAATTACCTCAATCTGGATCATTAGAGTAAATATCTATAAGATATTGATATCTTCTATTGCGGAAAAGAGCTTTTTATTTAAATCTTATATAAATCCTTCTATTTCGGCTATTGCTCAACATGGATTGTTAACACAAAATTTTAATCTGTCTTTTTGTTCAAATGTCTTTTGAGCCCTACCCCCCCCCCCCCCCCCCCACCCCCCAAATTAAATGTTTGCTGTCCAATAACCAAATGTCATCGGTTTAAGTTGATTCCAAATTTCTTGACCATGAACCAGAGCTTCACATGTAAACGGCAAAACAAACAAACGTAAATTGTGTCATTATTTCTTTAATTTTAAAATGATCATCATTAAAAATCATTGAACTACAGGCTCCTAGATAATGTGGCGGGGTTAAACATGTTTGTTCGTGCTCAATCGTTTCTTAATAGGGACAGTGATCTAACAGCACACCATAAAATCAAACTGTAAAATCCTCATTTTTCAAGTCTATTGAGCAATGTAAGTTTAGTGCTTTGATACTTTCAGTAACACTCTTATAATGCAAAGGATGATTGTAGGTGTAAGGTTCGTGTTACATCATTCTTTTGAACTTGACCTTATTTTCAAGGTTCATTCTCAACTTTGAATTCTTATGTTTAAATCTATTTCCCAATTAAAGTAAACAAGAATTGGGAGATACCAAGGGGAAATTCAGATTAGATAAAGAAAATCTTACATTGCATAAAACGGAAAATATCGACAAAACACCACGTAGAAAACTAACTACTGAGCCACACGAACCCCACTAAAACCCGGGGATGAACATTGGGGGTTTGGAAGGGTAAGTAGTTCCTCCTCCACACATGGCATCCGATAGTGTTGCTCATGCAAGTACAAAGTCGATGTTAAGTTCACTTCGGTTAAGTCAAAATCAAGGAAAAGAGGACTGTGGTTACAATTGAACAATATCCGTGGTAACTGTGAAAGAGCTATTTAACAGCGGTCAACAAACTTATGACAAAACTTCGAGGGGGAGACTTCCACATTATCACCTGGAACCGTTGGTACAATATTTTGTTTATAGTAAGCAGTAATCCTCTATCAAAGAAATAAAAACACGACAAAAACGATCTGGAAGATAATATCAACTATGAGACATCTACTACATATGCAAGCGCTACTGAAGTGTTGCTTCATAGAAACGGAAAATTCACAATACTGGAATCTGAAATCCTCTCTTGTGAAGTACAATTCTGTTCTCAACATGCCTGCATGATCAATTTCCAGATATGGGTCAATATATGAGGCAGACTTATCTGTATCTATGTTATTCGTTATTTCATTTCAATGGAAAAGATGCGTTCGATATAGTCACCAAACTTTTGATTATTTAGCCAAAGGTCATATAGCCGAACAATTAAACAATCAAGTGTTTTGGTGATCTCAGTTGCAGAGTGTTTTATTTTAATAAAGTACGATTTATCTGATCTGTTTCAATGCTGTCCATCATTTTTTATGAAACGAAGTAGGACTAGTTCGTTAAATCTGTCTTCAAGTAAATAATGGATTTCTTTTACAAATTGTGACTAGGACGGAGGGTTGTCTCATTGGCACCCATACAACATCTTCTTATATCCAAGTACTTAAAAGTCTTTTTTTTATATATACTTTTCCAAGAGGAAAGATCCTTGGATTGTTCGTTATTCCGAAGCATTTTTTCTTGATTTACCTTTACACAGAAACACCAAAATATCAAAACCAGGAATGTTTAATACTATTTACATTAAGCTCCCGCTATATGTTCAAAGTTCATTTAAACAATAATGTGTCCATAGTACATGGAAGCCCCATTCCACTCATATGTTCAGTTGACCGTGAAATTGGAGTCAAAACAGACTAAAAAACATGATGCCCCTAGGTGGGGCATAAAAAAAAAATCAAAAACGGTCAACTTGGGAATAGTCAAATCTGAGTTCTAAATGATTTCTAAATCTATCATTGAGAATTAAATAAAGGTAAATATGAATCAGGCAATTAGTTTTCTCTTTTTGATTGTTTTACATTTGTCATTTCAGGGCCTTTTATAGTTTACAATGCGGTATGGAGTTTGATCATTGTTGAAGGCCGTACGGTGACCTATATTTGTTATCTTTTATGTCATTTGGTGTCTTCTGAGCTGATGATAGCAATTTACCAGCAACAGCACAGTGATCTATTTATAGATTATTTTTTATATTTTCGAGGGTAGGAGACCTATATATTTTTTATACCTTACGTTCTGACACAGATTCAGATTTAGTTTCAATATTTAATTATAGTCTCAACACATACAATTACATAGTTACACAATAAAATATTCATACAGGTACATAAAACATAAATGAATAACAACAAACTTAAAATTAACATTGTATGTGCCAATCTAAAAAGATTTATGAGATACTGTACAAGCAATAATATTAAAGAAAACAATTCGATATGGTATCATATATATTTGCGGATGAATATCATTAAAACACAGCATAATCAATTATATAAATAACCATTTATTCTCATTAAAATGAATAGTAGGTCCTGGCGACACTGATAAAACGTTAAAATCCACATTAAAATTTGAAGCTTCATAAAACAATAGCTCATCTTCAATACTATTATTACAAAAAAACATGTTCTTTCGTGGATTTCTTTTCTTTCATATCTACATGTTCCTAGTTTAAGGTTAACTCCATATCTAAATTTATCAAAAGCACTAGGTGGTGAGGTTCAGTACAATAATCATATTTAAATAACATATACGCTCTTAATTTATTACTTTGAGCATACACAGATACTCTATAACGCCAATCTATTTTATAGTTATCAAACATTATTGTTTCAAGTTGTACAATAATACTCTTATCTAACACATTAATTTCAAAGTTACAATAGATATCAATTTTTTGTTTTACATATCCGTAACTTTATGGCTCAATTCTTAATTATACCTCTAGCATTTTTAATTGACTATTTGAAAACTTTAAACTTTATTCCAGCATTAGTCATATTTGAACATTTTGTCAAATGTCTAAATACCCTTGTCCATTGTTTTACATATAGTGGTTTCCTACCCATATCTCTATATATGGCTTCATTTGGGGTATATTTACTGACACCCATAACAAATATTATTGTCCTATTTTGGACAGCATTGATACATGAGTACCCCAAATACATGATCCATAATCAATAACTGACCAGACCATAGTGTTGTATAATTTAGAAAATATATCGTGTTGGAAACCACCATATGTTTTCGTTTATCAAACAATAGACCCAAAGCTCTTCTTGCTGATTTGGTGTCTTAGCCATCAGTTGATAGTCTAAAAAAAAAGCAAACAATCCCAGGTTTGATATTGCATCGTTAACTTTTGTAAAATTATATTCAGTTCTAAGTACAGATAGATGTCTACAATTCATAATTTTGGACTTAATAATAATGGCAATAAATCCATTAGTTATACAACAGTTGTTCAGAATATTTTACATTTAATCTTTTTCATTTTCAGCCATTAATACCATATCATCACCATACAATACAATTTTCATCCTCAATATTCATACAAATATCTAGAGCATTTATATCATCAATTAAGAGTGATAATATAAATAATCAACATAACAGACGATAATATACAAATTTGTTTCACCTACATTTAATTTTGCGGACGCAATCACGAGTTGGTTGACCGTTATGGAATAAAAGTTTCACAAATGATATCGGATATGTTCCTTACGTCGTAACTACAATCCCCTTCCCTTTCATGAATATGACCTACCGAATTAGACTATTTACCGTATTTGTTATCACATAAGCAACATGACGGGTGTTACATGTGGAGCAGGATCTGCTCACCCTTCCGGAGCACCTGCGATCCCCCCTAGTTTTTTGTGGGATTCGTGTTGCTTATTCTTTAGTTTTCTATGTTGTGTCATGTGTACTATTGTTTGTCTGTTTGTCCTTCTTCATTTTTAGCCATGGCGTTGTCAGTTTATTTTCGATTTATTAGTTTGACTGTCCCTTTGGTATCTTTCGTCCCTCTTTTAAACCATTCAGTCATATTACCGTTAATATGTACACTGCATGTTACATTTGAATAAAGCTCTTTTAGGGCATTCATAAATTTTGAACTACTTCCCACATTTTTCAATTTGTTGAACAACAATAATTTATTAATTGAGTCATATGATTTTTTAAATCTATAAAGGCCAGATAGATTCCACTTTACCAAACCATTTTGCTCATCTTTGATTACATCCCTTTGATCTTACCAATAAATTAGTCTATCATTTAAAATATTACAATACATTTTATTTGCAAAAGGAACCAACGTTATACCTCTATAAGATAATGGGTCTCTTTGATCTGAGGTTGAGCATTTTTGGTATTGGGTTTATAATTCCTTTAGTCTTCATATATCAAGTTGATAACTTATATTATTATCTCTTATCTAAAAATTTTCAATATTATTACAATTATTATCTACATTGTAAAGCACATTTTGGTTAAGTAAATGGACTCATATGTCCAGTATACTTGACCTCATTTTTATGGTTAAGCTACTGCAACGTATCACCAAGACCCATTTTGGGTCAAAGAAAATGATTTTTGTATATATATATTTGTAATTTCCTTAAAATAATGGAAATGCATTGGTTCGAGAAATATAAATGAATAACACAAGTCTGTTTATGTATTGTGTGACGATGCGTCACCATTTCGGGTCTTTTCATGAAAATGAACAAACATGCCCCTTTTCACCATTATTTCCTTTTTGGAAATATCATGCGTAGTCGATAGAGAACACACGTTGTTTTAAGAAGATTTATTATAAATACTAACATTTTTGTGTTTACCAAGTATGAAGTTGTTTCTAGTTATGTACATACTTTTCTAATCAAAAATCAAAAAAGTTATATTTTTTTTCTTAGAACCTGTTACCTTGTTATTGTAATATTACGAAAGAAAGAGTTAAATCAATTTGTAAAAATTATTAAGCTTTAACAGAATTATTATATATTTTCAAATTTTCTGTTCTCAGCGCTATTTTGTTTATCAATATTATTATGTATGGACATACTGGTGTGACGATTACTAATTATCAAAAAGTAAAAGGCATGCTTTAAGTTACTGCAAACGTATAAGTTAGTAAGTAAGTAAGTAATGACTTTATTTAAAGAGGGTGACTCAATTAGCTTTCGCTAATCTACCTTGAGGGCCTCATTAACACGTTTCACCGACTGGTACGCATTTACGACAGCCTTAAATTTTATGCACCCATGGTAACCAGTTCAGACATATCGTTAAAGTTGAGTGAAAATATGGGATTATCTTTGATTTTTTTTTCGGGCGTTTTCGGGGCGAAAGTTTCATTCGCTGAAACCGTTGTTTTCCTATGTGCATATAACGAGATATATATCAAGAGTTGTCTCTCGTACACTTTGAATTTTATTTTCAGGACTAAATAATTTGGAATAAATCTTAGAAGTCTCACATTAGAAACAATTTGTGTCGAGGTCCAAATTCTTTTCATCAGATAACAGAAATAATCAAAAGATGAAGTAAATTCCAGCAATATTTTAGAATTACAAAATTGCTATTGTAAACAGATTGACCGAAAAGGGGGGATAAGGCTGCATCATTGAAGATCGACGAGCGTGTTTTATCAATCCTAGATAGCGAATTTAGATTATGCTTATGGACATTTTCCCTTTCTGCTTCGAGATATATGTCACCTATCTCAAAATGCCTAAACAATATTGACTTATTCAAGCATTTTTACTCGGTAATATTCTTGTGAATTGAAGAATAACTACACGTTTTACTAAACTGTCCCAAAGTATTCTTCTGAAAGAGAAACATTAATGTAAAATTCGATAAAAAAATATTTTGCAAAACTAAATTCGTATGCTTTGTAAGAAGTTACTAGAAATACGAACTTGTCTGTATGTAGCAAAATGACGGAATAAATAGTTGAACGTGCCATAATACGACAAAATAACATTCTTTGTTGTAACCATTAATACAGCAGTCGCTTTCAAAATTAGGTTATTATTTTGTATTTGACCATTTTTCAAGATTTTAATTTGTCTTTTATACTTTCATTATTAATGCACGTTAGAATTTTTAAATTCTTGAATATAGTATTTCAATTTTGTTAAGCTCTTGCTTTTCACGTATATATTTGACAATGTTGAAGAAACCGTTACATTTTGCTTGATCTAGTGGTGTTAAACCATCTTCATTGCAGATGTTTGCATCGCAATCATTCGATATTAGCAACTCAACTGCGTCATAAAAACCCAAGTCACAAGCAAAAAAGAGAGGTGTCCGATTATTGGCATCACATAAGTTCAAATTACAACCTCCTTGAACTAAAAGTTGTGCAACTCCCAGGTTGAAACTACAAACAGCGATGTGCAGCGGGGAACGACCGTAAATATTGAACGTATCTATGGTGCAATTACTCTGTATTAAGCGTTCAACAATGTCTTTACATCCATACACACATGCTACGGACAAGGGAGACTCATGACTTAATAATTCCGATTTATCGATATCGCAATCATCTATGTTCAAAAGAAGCTCAACAATGTCCACATACACTACCAACAATTTGACTAGCGTTTACATGTACATTAAATGCCGCTATAAAAACAGTACTATTAGGAAACATTACTAAACAGTACATTAAATGCCGCTATATAAACAGTACTTTTATGAAACATTACTAAACAGTACATCAAATGCCGCTATATAAACAGTACTTTTAGGAAACATCACTATTCAGTACATAAATTTTTATATCATTTTCAGTAATGTTGAGAAAAAGTTGTTTACAGTACTGAAAATTTCAGTCATTTATCAGTACTGAAAATTTCAGCCATTTTTCAGTACTGAAAATTTCAGCCATTTTTCAGTGCTGAAAATTTCAGCCATTTTTCAGTACTGAAAATTTCAGCCATTTTTCAGTACTGAAAATTTCAGCCATTTTTCAGTACTGAAAATTTCAGTCATTTTTCAGTACTAAAATTTTTTGTCATCTTTAAGTACTTCTACACATACAATATAAGGTCAATGTCAGAAAAATATTTATTTTATATTAAAATATTGTAACAAAGCTCTATTGTGTACGATGTCAATTTCATCATGGCACTTTCTCCACAATCACACTTTCTCCACAATCAGGGGTCCATGAAGGGATGAAAATAAGTCTTTCGTTTGTGTTACGATTTGAATAGCTATCAATTTATTAATTTATGTTGCAGTATAAAAGCAATATTAGGTCAATGACAGAAAAATATAAACTTTTTTTGTGCTTTGCGCAAAACTGGGGAAGGGCTCGGTAGAACCTCGTCCTTCCCAGTTTCTTAGCCTCATACAAAAAATATGTATGAGACTGCGAAACTGGGATAGGGCAAGATTTAAATGCGCCCTTCCTTTCCCCAGTTTTATTCAGAATACTAAAAAGTTTATATCTTTATGACATTGACCTAATATTGTTTTTTTCTTACTGCAACCTAAATTCAAATTGATTTTTAAATCGTAACTGTTATATATTATTAGCATGAATATCAAACTGTGTGTATCCCTTAATGAACCCCTGATTGCGGAGAAAGTATTGCATGATGAAATTGACATTGCATAAAATATAGAAATCAACGACAACGGAAGCCCACAATGAACGGTGTTTTAATCTTTTGCTGACGACAACTTCCAAATCTACATAGGACCAGGATTTTTTAAGGTAAAAAGTTACGAAATATATCAATGTAGTTCACATTTCAATTGGTTAGTTTGGTGATCACGAAATCAAATAACGTGTTCAAACTTGGGGCATTTTAGTTAGTTGCAGAACATGTCCGACCTGGGACAACTCGGACCGTCTAAAAAAGACAGCTAGGACCATCTATAATGACAACTCAGACAAAGACAAAAGAAACATGTTTACTAAGTTTCAAGTTGATTGGACTTCAACTTCATTAAAAACTACCTCGATCACAAACGTTTATCTGAAGTGGGACAGACAGATGGAGGAGTGCACGCACAGACCAGAAAACATAATGCCCATAATTGAGGCATAAAAAATTGTAAAGTAACAACTTTAGAAAATTATGTATCAAGTATATTGCAGCAAAATAGGCTAGAAAGGGCTAAAGAGAAAAACAGTATCAGCGAATACACTGGTTGACAGAAAATTTGACTTTGAAATAAATAAATAAATAAAAGATTTAAGGAAAAATAACGAGTCTGATGAGAAATATCTAAATTGATACTTCTTTTTTATTCCAATTTTGAGTATATATAAAATTATAACGTAAGCATAAAATTTGCCTCAATGTAATTACTGCCCTGTAATAAAAGTGAGGTATGGTATCTGACACAATATTATAGCTCAAGTTAAATGAAACCTTTTTTCAGACATTTCAAGTATATTTTAAATAATATTAATAATTTTATTATATGAACTTTTCGGAAGTGTTTCACGACT
>NW_027268013.1:0-32792 GCF_963676685.1 Mytilus edulis
CTTCAGAACTACTAATTAAACCTTAAGAAAGCTAGTATAGCTGTACTTATGTTGAAAAAATAAGAAAATTATGCAATTTATTTATTTCGTGTGAAAATAATAGGATGAACATGCAACCGTAGAATGTCGCGTCTCAAATTTCAGTGGTTGCACATGTGTCAGACACTGCGAAAAGTTAAAGCGAGCATTTATAATTAAAAATGTATTGCAAGTTACATAAAAATAATGAAGTTCTACTTTCTATGAAAATTTTTACATTATTACCTACAGATCAGGCAAAATTTGCTGAATCAGCAATTTTTACTCTCAGGGGTGGAATTAAGGCTTGTTTTTATCATAGTTGCCCTTAATCAACTTTTTATTGATAAACTTACAAATTGCATAGGTAAAAAAAGTTCCCTTCATTGATTTAGTGTAAAAATATATATTCCCCTTAAGGTGGCACGGTAGTATTTCCTGGCCCATAGGGATAATGATAGCCCTTTTTAGAATTTTCACCACTTTCTAACACTGCAAAAAAATCTACATTCACACTTAACTGAAGTACTTTCATTTTACTATTCAGAAATGAATTTGAATATGTATCATGACCGTTTACTTTTTTGCTATTTTTAGAAACCTAAGGCCACTAGTAATTTTAGGTCTTTTATGGTGCAGTGAATACAAAATTTAAAAAAATTCTCAAAAATTCATTTTCATCTGTATGTAAAATTATTCATATTTTTCTACACCTGATTCATCCCTCAGTTTGGGAAAGTATGTTCAGTTGATACTGGTATTTTTTGTCCAATCACACTGTTTAGATACATTTACCTAAGTAGGGTACACAAAAGAGCAACCTAAATTCTGGAATGCAAATACTACCGTGCCACCTTAACTAAGACATAACAAACTTGAAACCAGTCATGACACCTATGATGCATAGACTTCTTACTTTGGAACATATTGCAATAAAGAATACTAGTCTGCACTCATTTCTTATAAAATAAAATGAAACATTACATCCCTACCCCATCTGGCAGATTTTCACTTTTTTTCATCTTACCATTTTTACTTAAGAAGTGAACAAAACCCAAATATATGATGTTTCAAATCAACACAGAAGTCAAACATGGTGATTTAGGAGGAATTATTGGATTGCCAACTCTGTTTATGGTTAATCTGAGCAAAAGAAACAGTTTAATCACCAAATCATGAAAACTGATATTAAAGTCCATTCCACATTTTACAGCATGCCTTACATTACTTTAAACATTTTCAGATTATGAGGGCAATACAACAAGAGTCTTTAGATTGCCGTTAACTATTATTCCGTAACCTGTTTGACAATACATGTACTAGAATACATCTCTAAGTTGACTGTTTGTCCTATTTCTCATGTATGCATTAAGTTAAATTATGTCCCCCTTACATAATCAATATTGCATTTATTGTGCTTTTCACTGTCAGAAAATCTTAACAACTAATGGTATTTGCATGGAAAATGAATAAACCATTTAATCTTGCTGATATAGCATCATAAATACATTCTTTGTCAAAAATAATGTCTATTCAATGTACAGAAACCCCTATTTCTATCTCTATTTCATACCAATATGAGAGCTAAATGAATAAGTAAGGACCCCTTAACCACTTACTGGTTCCCCAAAAGCTCCTACTGGTGTCATGTAACTTCAGAACTACTAATTAAACCTTAAGAAAGCTAGTATAGCTGTACTTATGTTGAAAAAAATAAGAAATTATGCAATTTATTTATTTCGGTGAAAATAATAGGATGAACATGCAACCGTAGAATGTCGCGTCTCAAATTTCAGTGGTTGCACATGTGTCAGACACTGCGAAAAGTTAAAGCGAGCATTTATAATTAAAAATGTATTGCAAGTTACATAAAAATAATGAAGTTCTACTTTCTATGAAAATTTTTACATTATTACCTACAGATCAGGCAAAATTTGCTGAATCAGCAATTTTTACTCTCAGGGGTGGAATTTAAGGCTTGTTTTATCATAGTTGCCCTTAATCAACTTTTTATTGATAAACTTACAAATTGCATAGGTAAAAAAAGTTCCTTCATTGATTTAGTGTAAAAATATATATTCCCCTTAAGGTGGCACGGTAGTATTTCCTGGCCCATAGGGATAATGATAGCCTTTTTAGAATTTTCACCACTTTCTAACACTGCAAAAAAAATCTACATTCACACTTAACTGAAGTACTTTCATTTTACTATTCAGAAATGAATTTGAATATGTATCATGACCGTTTACTTTTTTTGCTATTTTTAGAAACCTAAGGCCACTAGTAATTTTAGGTCTTTTATGGTGCAGTGAATACAAAATTTAAAAAAATTCTCAAAAATTCATTTTCATCTGTATGTAAAATTATTTCATATTTTTCTACACCTGATTCATCCCTCAGTTTGGGAAAGTATGTTCAGTTGATACTGTATTTTTTGTCCAATCACACTGTTTAGATACATTTACCTAAGTAGGGTACACAAAAGAGCAACCTAAATTCTGGAATGCAAATACTACCGTGCCACCTTAACTAAGACATAACAAACTTGAAACCAGTCATGACACCTATGATGCATAGACTTCTTACTTTGGAACATATTGCAATAAAGAATACTAGTCTGCACTCATTTCTTATAAAATAAAATGAAACATTACATCCCTACCCCATCTGGCAGATTTTCACTTTTTTTCATCTTACCATTTTTACTTAAGAAGTGAACAAAACCCAAATATATGATGTTTCAAATCAACACAGAAGTCAAACATGGTGATTTAGGAGGAATTATTGGATTGCCAACTCTGTTTATGGTTAATCTGAGCAAAAGAAACAGTTTAATCACCAAATCATGAAAACTGATATTAAAGTCCATTCCACATTTTACAGCATGCCTTACATTACTTTAAACATTTTCAGATTATGAGGGCAATACAACAAGAGTCTTTAGATTGCCGTTAACTATTATTCCGTAACCTGTTTGACAATACATGTACTAGAATACATCTCTAAGTTGACTGTTTGTCTATTTCTCATGTATGCATTAAGTTAAATTATGTCCCCTTACATAATCAATTTGCATTTATTGTGCTTTTCACTGTCAGAAAATCTTAACAACTAATGGTATTTGCATGGAAAATGAATAAACCATTTAATCTTGCTGATATAGCATCATAAATACATTCTTTGTCAAAAATAATGTCTATTCAATGTACAGAAACCCCTATTTCTATCTCTATTTCATACCAATATGAGAGCTAAATGAATAAGTAAGGACCCCTTAACCACTTACTGGTTCCCCAAAAGCTCCTACTTGGTGTCATGTAACTTCAGAACTACTAATTAAACCTTAAGAAAGCTAGTATAGCTGTACTTATGTTGAAAAAAATAAGAAATTATGCAATTTATTTATTTCGGTGAAAATAATAGGATGAACATGCAACCGTAGAATGTCGCGTCTCAAATTTCAGTGGTTGCACATGTGTCAGACACTGCGAAAAGTTAAAGCGAGCATTTATAATTAAAAATGTATTGCAAGTTACATAAAAATAATGAAGTTCTACTTTCTATGAAAATTTTTACATTATTACCTACAGATCAGGCAAAATTTGCTGAATCAGCAATTTTTACTCTCAGGGGTGGAATTTAAGGCTTGTTTTATCATAGTTGCCCTTAATCAACTTTTTATTGATAAACTTACAAATTGCATAGGTAAAAAAAGTTCCTTCATTGATTTAGTGTAAAAATATATATTCCCCTTAAGGTGGCACGGTAGTATTTCCTGGCCCATAGGGATAATGATAGCCTTTTTAGAATTTTCACCACTTTCTAACACTGCAAAAAAATCTACATTCACACTTAACTGAAGTACTTTCATTTTACTATTCAGAAATGAATTTGAATATGTATCATGACCGTTTACTTTTTTTGCTATTTTTAGAAACCTAAGGCCACTAGTAATTTTAGGTCTTTTATGGTGCAGTGAATACAAAATTTAAAAAAATTCTCAAAAATTCATTTTCATCTGTATGTAAAATTATTTCATATTTTTCTACACCTGATTCATCCCTCAGTTTGGGAAAGTATGTTCAGTTGATACTGTATTTTTTGTCCAATCACACTGTTTAGATACATTTACCTAAGTAGGGTACACAAAAGAGCAACCTAAATTCTGGAATGCAAATACTACCGTGCCACCTTAACTAAGACATAACAAACTTGAAACCAGTCATGACACCTATGATGCATAGACTTCTTACTTTGGAACATATTGCAATAAAGAATACTAGTCTGCACTCATTTCTTATAAAATAAAATGAAACATTACATCCCTACCCCATCTGGCAGATTTTCACTTTTTTTCATCTTACCATTTTTACTTAAGAAGTGAACAAAACCCAAATATATGATGTTTCAAATCAACACAGAAGTCAAACATGGTGATTTAGGAGGAATTATTGGATTGCCAACTCTGTTTATGGTTAATCTGAGCAAAAGAAACAGTTTAATCACCAAATCATGAAAACTGATATTAAAGTCCATTCCACATTTTACAGCATGCCTTACATTACTTTAAACATTTTCAGATTATGAGGGCAATACAACAAGAGTCTTTAGATTGCCGTTAACTATTATTCCGTAACCTGTTTGACAATACATGTACTAGAATACATCTCTAAGTTGACTGTTTGTCTATTTCTCATGTATGCATTAAGTTAAATTATGTCCCCTTACATAATCAATTTGCATTTATTGTGCTTTTCACTGTCAGAAAATCTTAACAACTAATGGTATTTGCATGGAAAATGAATAAACCATTTAATCTTGCTGATATAGCATCATAAATACATTCTTTGTCAAAAATAATGTCTATTCAATGTACAGAAACCCCTATTTCTATCTCTATTTCATACCAATATGAGAGCTAAATGAATAAGTAAGGACCCCTTAACCACTTACTGGTTCCCCAAAAGCTCCTACTGGTGTCATGTAACTTCAGAACTACTAATTAAACCTTAAGAAAGCTAGTATAGCTGTACTTATGTTGAAAAAAATAAGAAATTATGCAATTTATTTATTTCGGTGAAAATAATAGGATGAACATGCAACCGTAGAATGTCGCGTCTCAAATTTCAGTGGTTGCACATGTGTCAGACACTGCGAAAAGTTAAAGCGAGCATTTATAATTAAAAATGTATTGCAAGTTACATAAAAATAATGAAGTTCTACTTTCTATGAAAATTTTTACATTATTACCTACAGATCAGGCAAAATTTGCTGAATCAGCAATTTTTACTCTCAGGGGTGGAATTTAAGGCTTGTTTTATCATAGTTGCCCTTAATCAACTTTTTATTGATAAACTTACAAATTGCATAGGTAAAAAAAGTTCCTTCATTGATTTAGTGTAAAAATATATATTCCCCTTAAGGTGGCACGGTAGTATTTCCTGGCCCATAGGGATAATGATAGCCTTTTTAGAATTTTCACCACTTTCTAACACTGCAAAAAAATCTACATTCACACTTAACTGAAGTACTTTCATTTTACTATTCAGAAATGAATTTGAATATGTATCATGACCGTTTACTTTTTTTGCTATTTTAGAAACCTAAGGCCACTAGTAATTTTAGGTCTTTTATGGTGCAGTGAATACAAAATTTAAAAAAATTCTCAAAAATTCATTTTCATCTGTATGTAAAATTATTTCATATTTTTCTACACCTGATTCATCCCTCAGTTTGGGAAAGTATGTTCAGTTGATACTGTATTTTTTGTCCAATCACACTGTTTAGATACATTTACCTAAGTAGGGTACACAAAAGAGCAACCTAAATTCTGGAATGCAAATACTACCGTGCCACCTTAACTAAGACATAACAAACTTGAAACCAGTCATGACACCTATGATGCATAGACTTCTTACTTTGGAACATATTGCAATAAAGAATACTAGTCTGCACTCATTTCTTATAAAATAAAATGAAACATTACATCCCTACCCCATCTGGCAGATTTTCACTTTTTTTCATCTTACCATTTTTACTTAAGAAGTGAACAAAACCCAAATATATGATGTTTCAAATCAACACAGAAGTCAAACATGGTGATTTAGGAGGAATTATTGGATTGCCAACTCTGTTTATGGTTAATCTGAGCAAAAGAAACAGTTTAATCACCAAATCATGAAAACTGATATTAAAGTCCATTCCACATTTTACAGCATGCCTTACATTACTTTAAACATTTTCAGATTATGAGGGCAATACAACAAGAGTCTTTAGATTGCCGTTAACTATTATTCCGTAACCTGTTTGACAATACATGTACTAGAATACATCTCTAAGTTGACTGTTTGTCTATTTCTCATGTATGCATTAAGTTAAATTATGTCCCCTTACATAATCAATTTGCATTTATTGTGCTTTTCACTGTCAGAAAATCTTAACAACTAATGGTATTTGCATGGAAAATGAATAAACCATTTAATCTTGCTGATATAGCATCATAAATACATTCTTTGTCAAAAATAATGTCTATTCAATGTACAGAAACCCCTATTTCTATCTCTATTTCATACCAATATGAGAGCTAAATGAATAAGTAAGGACCCCTTAACCACTTACTGGTTCCCCAAAAGCTCCTACTGGTGTCATGTAACTTCAGAACTACTAATTAAACCTTAAGAAAGCTAGTATAGCTGTACTTATGTTGAAAAAAATAAGAAATTATGCAATTTATTTATTTCGGTGAAAATAATAGGATGAACATGCAACCGTAGAATGTCGCGTCTCAAATTTCAGAGGTTGCACATGTGTCAGACACTGCGAAAAGTTAAAGCGAGCATTTATAATTAAAAATGTATTGCAAGTTACATAAAAATAATGAAGTTCTACTTTCTATGAACATTTTTACATTATTACCTACAGATCAGGCAAAATTTGCTGAATCAGCAATTTTTACTCTCAGGGGTGGAATTTAAGGCTTGTTTTATCATAGTTGCCCTTAATCAACTTTTTATTGATAAACTTACAAATTGCATAGGTAAAAAAAGTTCCTTCATTGATTTAGTGTAAAAATATATATTCCCCTTAAGGTGGCACGGTAGTATTTCCTGGCCCATAGGGATAATGATAGCCTTTTTAGAATTTTCACCACTTTCTAACACTGCAAAAAAATCTACATTCACACTTAACTGAAGTACTTTCATTTTACTATTCAGAAATGAATTTGAATATGTATCATGACCGTTTACTTTTTTTGCTATTTTTAGAAACCTAAGGCCACTAGTAATTTTAGGTCTTTTATGGTGCAGTGAATACAAAATTTAAAAAAATTCTCAAAAATTCATTTTCATCTGTATGTAAAATTATTTCATATTTTTCTACACCTGATTCATCCCTCAGTTTGGGAAAGTATGTTCAGTTGATACTGTATTTTTTGTCCAATCACACTGTTTAGATACATTTACCTAAGTAGGGTACACAAAAGAGCAACCTAAATTCTGGAATGCAAATACTACCGTGCCACCTTAACTAAGACATAACAAACTTGAAACCAGTCATGACACCTATGATGCATAGACTTCTTACTTTGGAACATATTGCAATAAAGAATACTAGTCTGCACTCATTTCTTATAAAATAAAATGAAACATTACATCCCTACCCCATCTGGCAGATTTTCACTTTTTTTCATCTTACCATTTTTACTTAAGAAGTGAACAAAACCCAAATATATGATGTTTCAAATCAACACAGAAGTCAAACATGGTGATTTAGGAGGAATTATTGGATTGCCAACTCTGTTTATGGTTAATCTGAGCAAAAGAAACAGTTTAATCACCAAATCATGAAAACTGATATTAAAGTCCATTCCACATTTTACAGCATGCCTTACATTACTTTAAACATTTTCAGATTATGAGGGCAATACAACAAGAGTCTTTAGATTGCCGTTAACTATTATTCCGTAACCTGTTTGACAATACATGTACTAGAATACATCTCTAAGTTGACTGTTTGTCTATTTCTCATGTATGCATTAAGTTAAATTATGTCCCCTTACATAATCAATTTGCATTTATTGTGCTTTTCACTGTCAGAAAATCTTAACAACTAATGGTATTTGCATGGAAAATGAATAAACCATTTAATCTTGCTGATATAGCATCATAAATACATTCTTTGTCAAAAATAATGTCTATTCAATGTACAGAAACCCCTATTTCTATCTCTATTTCATACCAATATGAGAGCTAAATGAATAAGTAAGGACCCCTTAACCACTTACTGGTTCCCCAAAAGCTCCTACTGGTGTCATGTAACTTCAGAACTACTAATTAAACCTTAAGAAAGCTAGTATAGCTGTACTTATGTTGAAAAAAATAAGAAATTATGCAATTTATTTATTTCGGTGAAAATAATAGGATGAACATGCAACCGTAGAATGTCGCGTCTCAAATTTCAGTGGTTGCACATGTGTCAGACACTGCGAAAAGTTAAAGCGAGCATTTATAATTAAAAATGTATTGCAAGTTACATAAAAATAATGAAGTTCTACTTTCTATGAAAATTTTTACATTATTACCTACAGATCAGGCAAAATTTGCTGAATCAGCAATTTTTACTCTCAGGGGTGGAATTTAAGGCTTGTTTTATCATAGTTGCCCTTAATCAACTTTTTATTGATAAACTTACAAATTGCATAGGTAAAAAAAGTTCCTTCATTGATTTAGTGTAAAAATATATATTCCCCTTAAGGTGGCACGGTAGTATTTCCTGGCCCATAGGGATAATGATAGCCTTTTTAGAATTTTCACCACTTTCTAACACTGCAAAAAAATCTACATTCACACTTAACTGAAGTACTTTCATTTTACTATTCAGAAATGAATTTGAATATGTATCATGACCGTTTACTTTTTTTGCTATTTTTAGAAACCTAAGGCCACTAGTAATTTTAGGTCTTTTATGGTGCAGTGAATACAAAATTTAAAAAAATTCTCAAAAATTCATTTTCATCTGTATGTAAAATTATTTCATATTTTTCTACACCTGATTCATCCCTCAGTTTGGGAAAGTATGTTCAGTTGATACTGTATTTTTTGTCCAATCACACTGTTTAGATACATTTACCTAAGTAGGGTACACAAAAGAGCAACCTAAATTCTGGAATGCAAATACTACCGTGCCACCTTAACTAAGACATAACAAACTTGAAACCAGTCATGACACCTATGATGCATAGACTTCTTACTTTGGAACATATTGCAATAAAGAATACTAGTCTGCACTCATTTCTTATAAAATAAAATGAAACATTACATCCCTACCCCATCTGGCAGATTTTCACTTTTTTTCATCTTACCATTTTTACTTAAGAAGTGAACAAAACCCAAATATATGATGTTTCAAATCAACACAGAAGTCAAACATGGTGATTTAGGAGGAATTATTGGATTGCCAACTCTGTTTATGGTTAATCTGAGCAAAAGAAACAGTTTAATCACCAAATCATGAAAACTGATATTAAAGTCCATTCCACATTTTACAGCATGCCTTACATTACTTTAAACATTTTCAGATTATGAGGGCAATACAACAAGAGTCTTTAGATTGCCGTTAACTATTATTCCGTAACCTGTTTGACAATACATGTACTAGAATACATCTCTAAGTTGACTGTTTGTCTATTTCTCATGTATGCATTAAGTTAAATTATGTCCCCTTACATAATCAATTTGCATTTATTGTGCTTTTCACTGTCAGAAAATCTTAACAACTAATGGTATTTGCATGGAAAATGAATAAACCATTTAATCTTGCTGATATAGCATCATAAATACATTCTTTGTCAAAAATAATGTCTATTCAATGTACAGAAACCCCTATTTCTATCTCTATTTCATACCAATATGAGAGCTAAATGAATAAGTAAGGACCCCTTAACCACTTACTGGTTCCCAAAAGCTCCTACTGGTGTCATGTAACTTCAGAACTACTAATTAAACCTTAAGAAAGCTAGTATAGCTGTACTTATGTTGAAAAAAATAAGAAATTATGCAATTTATTTATTTCGGTGAAAATAATAGGATGAACATGCAACCGTAGAATGTCGCGTCTCAAATTTCAGTGGTTGCACATGTGTCAGACACTGCGAAAAGTTAAAGCGAGCATTTATAATTAAAAATGTATTGCAAGTTACATAAAAATAATGAAGTTCTACTTTCTATGAAAATTTTTACATTATTACCTACAGATCAGGCAAAATTTGCTGAATCAGCAATTTTTACTCTCAGGGGTGGAATTTAAGGCTTGTTTTATCATAGTTGCCCTTAATCAACTTTTTATTGATAAACTTACAAATTGCATAGGTAAAAAAAGTTCCTTCATTGATTTAGTGTAAAAATATATATTCCCCTTAAGGTGGCACGGTAGTATTTCCTGGCCCATAGGGATAATGATAGCCTTTTTAGAATTTTCACCACTTTCTAACACTGCAAAAAAATCTACATTCACACTTAACTGAAGTACTTTCATTTTACTATTCAGAAATGAATTTGAATATGTATCATGACCGTTTACTTTTTTTGCTATTTTTAGAAACCTAAGGCCACTAGTAATTTTAGGTCTTTTATGGTGCAGTGAATACAAAATTTAAAAAAATTCTCAAAAATTCATTTTCATCTGTATGTAAAATTATTTCATATTTTTCTACACCTGATTCATCCCTCAGTTTGGGAAAGTATGTTCAGTTGATACTGTATTTTTTGTCCAATCACACTGTTTAGATACATTTACCTAAGTAGGGTACACAAAAGAGCAACCTAAATTCTGGAATGCAAATACTACCGTGCCACCTTAACTAAGACATAACAAACTTGAAACCAGTCATGACACCTATGATGCATAGACTTCTTACTTTGGAACATATTGCAATAAAGAATACTAGTCTGCACTCATTTCTTATAAAATAAAATGAAACATTACATCCCTACCCCATCTGGCAGATTTTCACTTTTTTTCATCTTACCATTTTTACTTAAGAAGTGAACAAAACCCAAATATATGATGTTTCAAATCAACACAGAAGTCAAACATGGTGATTTAGGAGGAATTATTGGATTGCCAACTCTGTTTATGGTTAATCTGAGCAAAAGAAACAGTTTAATCACCAAATCATGAAAACTGATATTAAAGTCCATTCCACATTTTACAGCATGCCTTACATTACTTTAAACATTTTCAGATTATGAGGGCAATACAACAAGAGTCTTTAGATTGCCGTTAACTATTATTCCGTAACCTGTTTGACAATACATGTACTAGAATACATCTCTAAGTTGACTGTTTGTCTATTTCTCATGTATGCATTAAGTTAAATTATGTCCCCTTACATAATCAATTTGCATTTATTGTGCTTTTCACTGTCAGAAAATCTTAACAACTAATGGTATTTGCATGGAAAATGAATAAACCATTTAATCTTGCTGATATAGCATCATAAATACATTCTTTGTCAAAAATAATGTCTATTCAATGTACAGAAACCCCTATTTCTATCTCTATTTCATACCAATATGAGAGCTAAATGAATAAGTAAGGACCCCTTAACCACTTACTGGTTCCCCAAAAGCTCCTACTGGTGTCATGTAACTTCAGAACTACTAATTAAACCTTAAGAAAGCTAGTATAGCTGTACTTATGTTGAAAAAAATAAGAAATTATGCAATTTATTTATTTCGGTGAAAATAATAGGATGAACATGCAACCGTAGAATGTCGCGTCTCAAATTTCAGTGGTTGCACATGTGTCAGACACTGCGAAAAGTTAAAGCGAGCATTTATAATTAAAAATGTATTGCAAGTTACATAAAAATAATGAAGTTCTACTTTCTATGAAAATTTTTACATTATTACCTACAGATCAGGCAAAATTTGCTGAATCAGCAATTTTTACTCTCAGGGGTGGAATTTAAGGCTTGTTTTATCATAGTTGCCCTTAATCAACTTTTTATTGATAAACTTACAAATTGCATAGGTAAAAAAAGTTCCTTCATTGATTTAGTGTAAAAATATATATTCCCCTTAAGGTGGCACGGTAGTATTTCCTGGCCCATAGGGATAATGATAGCCTTTTTAGAATTTTCACCACTTTCTAACACTGCAAAAAAATCTACATTCACACTTAACTGAAGTACTTTCATTTTACTATTCAGAAATGAATTTGAATATGTATCATGACCGTTTACTTTTTTTGCTATTTTAGAAACCTAAGGCCACTAGTAATTTTAGGTCTTTTATGGTGCAGTGAATACAAAATTTAAAAAAATTCTCAAAAATTCATTTTCATCTGTATGTAAAATTATTTCATATTTTTCTACACCTGATTCATCCCTCAGTTTGGGAAAGTATGTTCAGTTGATACTGTATTTTTTGTCCAATCACACTGTTTAGATACATTTACCTAAGTAGGGTACACAAAAGAGCAACCTAAATTCTGGAATGCAAATACTACCGTGCCACCTTAACTAAGACATAACAAACTTGAAACCAGTCATGACACCTATGATGCATAGACTTCTTACTTTGGAACATATTGCAATAAAGAATACTAGTCTGCACTCATTTCTTATAAAATAAAATGAAACATTACATCCCTACCCCATCTGGCAGATTTTCACTTTTTTTCATCTTACCATTTTTACTTAAGAAGTGAACAAAACCCAAATATATGATGTTTCAAATCAACACAGAAGTCAAACATGGTGATTTAGGAGGAATTATTGGATTGCCAACTCTGTTTATGGTTAATCTGAGCAAAAGAAACAGTTTAATCACCAAATCATGAAAACTGATATTAAAGTCCATTCCACATTTTACAGCATGCCTTACATTACTTTAAACATTTTCAGATTATGAGGGCAATACAACAAGAGTCTTTAGATTGCCGTTAACTATTATTCCGTAACCTGTTTGACAATACATGTACTAGAATACATCTCTAAGTTGACTGTTTGTCTATTTCTCATGTATGCATTAAGTTAAATTATGTCCCCTTACATAATCAATTTGCATTTATTGTGCTTTTCACTGTCAGAAAATCTTAACAACTAATGGTATTTGCATGGAAAATGAATAAACCATTTAATCTTGCTGATATAGCATCATAAATACATTCTTTGTCAAAAATAATGTCTATTCAATGTACAGAAACCCCTATTTCTATCTCTATTTCATACCAATATGAGAGCTAAATGAATAAGTAAGGACCCCTTAACCACTTACTGGTTCCCCAAAAGCTCCTACTGGTGTCATGTAACTTCAGAACTACTAATTAAACCTTAAGAAAGCTAGTATAGCTGTACTTATGTTGAAAAAAATAAGAAATTATGCAATTTATTTATTTCGGTGAAAATAATAGGATGAACATGCAACCGTAGAATGTCGCGTCTCAAATTTCAGTGGTTGCACATGTGTCAGACACTGCGAAAAGTTAAAGCGAGCATTTATAATTAAAAATGTATTGCAAGTTACATAAAAATAATGAAGTTCTACTTTCTATGAAAATTTTTACATTATTACCTACAGATCAGGCAAAATTTGCTGAATCAGCAATTTTTACTCTCAGGGGTGGAATTTAAGGCTTGTTTTATCATAGTTGCCCTTAATCAACTTTTTATTGATAAACTTACAAATTGCATAGGTAAAAAAAGTTCCTTCATTGATTTAGTGTAAAAATATATATTCCCCTTAAGGTGGCACGGTAGTATTTCCTGGCCCATAGGGATAATGATAGCCTTTTTAGAATTTTCACCACTTTCTAACACTGCAAAAAAATCTACATTCACACTTAACTGAAGTACTTTCATTTTACTATTCAGAAATGAATTTGAATATGTATCATGACCGTTTACTTTTTTTGCTATTTTTAGAAACCTAAGGCCACTAGTAATTTTAGGTCTTTTATGGTGCAGTGAATACAAAATTTAAAAAAATTCTCAAAAATTCATTTTCATCTGTATGTAAAATTATTTCATATTTTTCTACACCTGATTCATCCCTCAGTTTGGGAAAGTATGTTCAGTTGATACTGTATTTTTTGTCCAATCACACTGTTTAGATACATTTACCTAAGTAGGGTACACAAAAGAGCAACCTAAATTCTGGAATGCAAATACTACCGTGCCACCTTAACTAAGACATAACAAACTTGAAACCAGTCATGACACCTATGATGCATAGACTTCTTACTTTGGAACATATTGCAATAAAGAATACTAGTCTGCACTCATTTCTTATAAAATAAAATGAAACATTACATCCCTACCCCATCTGGCAGATTTTCACTTTTTTTCATCTTACCATTTTTACTTAAGAAGTGAACAAAACCCAAATATATGATGTTTCAAATCAACACAGAAGTCAAACATGGTGATTTAGGAGGAATTATTGGATTGCCAACTCTGTTTATGGTTAATCTGAGCAAAAGAAACAGTTTAATCACCAAATCATGAAAACTGATATTAAAGTCCATTCCACATTTTACAGCATGCCTTACATTACTTTAAACATTTTCAGATTATGAGGGCAATACAACAAGAGTCTTTAGATTGCCGTTAACTATTATTCCGTAACCTGTTTGACAATACATGTACTAGAATACATCTCTAAGTTGACTGTTTGTCTATTTCTCATGTATGCATTAAGTTAAATTATGTCCCCTTACATAATCAATTTGCATTTATTGTGCTTTTCACTGTCAGAAAATCTTAACAACTAATGGTATTTGCATGGAAAATGAATAAACCATTTAATCTTGCTGATATAGCATCATAAATACATTCTTTGTCAAAAATAATGTCTATTCAATGTACAGAAACCCCTATTTCTATCTCTATTTCATACCAATATGAGAGCTAAATGAATAAGTAAGGACCCCTTAACCACTTACTGGTTCCCCAAAAGCTCCTACTGGTGTCATGTAACTTCAGAACTACTAATTAAACCTTAAGAAAGCTAGTATAGCTGTACTTATGTTGAAAAAAATAAGAAATTATGCAATTTATTTATTTCGGTGAAAATAATAGGATGAACATGCAACCGTAGAATGTCGCGTCTCAAATTTCAGTGGTTGCACATGTGTCAGACACTGCGAAAAGTTAAAGCGAGCATTTATAATTAAAAATGTATTGCAAGTTACATAAAAATAATGAAGTTCTACTTTCTATGAAAATTTTTACATTATTACCTACAGATCAGGCAAAATTTGCTGAATCAGCAATTTTTACTCTCAGGGGTGGAATTTAAGGCTTGTTTTATCATAGTTGCCCTTAATCAACTTTTTATTGATAAACTTACAAATTGCATAGGTAAAAAAAGTTCCTTCATTGATTTAGTGTAAAAATATATATTCCCCTTAAGGTGGCACGGTAGTATTTCCTGGCCCATAGGGATAATGATAGCCTTTTTAGAATTTTCACCACTTTCTAACACTGCAAAAAATCTACATTCACACTTAACTGAAGTACTTTCATTTTACTATTCAGAAATGAATTTGAATATGTATCATGACCGTTTACTTTTTTTGCTATTTTTAGAAACCTAAGGCCACTAGTAATTTTAGGTCTTTTATGGTGCAGTGAATACAAAATTTAAAAAAATTCTCAAAAATTCATTTTCATCTGTATGTAAAATTATTTCATATTTTTCTACACCTGATTCATCCCTCAGTTTGGGAAAGTATGTTCAGTTGATACTGTATTTTTTGTCCAATCACACTGTTTAGATACATTTACCTAAGTAGGGTACACAAAAGAGCAACCTAAATTCTGGAATGCAAATACTACCGTGCCACCTTAACTAAGACATAACAAACTTGAAACCAGTCATGACACCTATGATGCATAGACTTCTTACTTTGGAACATATTGCAATAAAGAATACTAGTCTGCACTCATTTCTTATAAAATAAAATGAAACATTACATCCCTACCCCATCTGGCAGATTTTCACTTTTTTTCATCTTACCATTTTTACTTAAGAAGTGAACAAAACCCAAATATATGATGTTTCAAATCAACACAGAAGTCAAACATGGTGATTTAGGAGGAATTATTGGATTGCCAACTCTGTTTATGGTTAATCTGAGCAAAAGAAACAGTTTAATCACCAAATCATGAAAACTGATATTAAAGTCCATTCCACATTTTACAGCATGCCTTACATTACTTTAAACATTTTCAGATTATGAGGGCAATACAACAAGAGTCTTTAGATTGCCGTTAACTATTATTCCGTAACCTGTTTGACAATACATGTACTAGAATACATCTCTAAGTTGACTGTTTGTCTATTTCTCATGTATGCATTAAGTTAAATTATGTCCCCTTACATAATCAATTTGCATTTATTGTGCTTTTCACTGTCAGAAAATCTTAACAACTAATGGTATTTGCATGGAAAATGAATAAACCATTTAATCTTGCTGATATAGCATCATAAATACATTCTTTGTCAAAAATAATGTCTATTCAATGTACAGAAACCCCTATTTCTATCTCTATTTCATACCAATATGAGAGCTAAATGAATAAGTAAGGACCCCTTAACCACTTACTGGTTCCCCAAAAGCTCCTACTGGTGTCATGTAACTTCAGAACTACTAATTAAACCTTAAGAAAGCTAGTATAGCTGTACTTATGTTGAAAAAAATAAGAAATTATGCAATTTATTTATTTCGGTGAAAATAATAGGATGAACATGCAACCGTAGAATGTCGCGTCTCAAATTTCAGTGGTTGCACATGTGTCAGACACTGCGAAAAGTTAAAGCGAGCATTTATAATTAAAAATGTATTGCAAGTTACATAAAAATAATGAAGTTCTACTTTCTATGAAAATTTTTACATTATTACCTACAGATCAGGCAAAATTTGCTGAATCAGCAATTTTTACTCTCAGGGGTGGAATTTAAGGCTTGTTTTATCATAGTTGCCCTTAATCAACTTTTTATTGATAAACTTACAAATTGCATAGGTAAAAAAAGTTCCTTCATTGATTTAGTGTAAAAATATATATTCCCCTTAAGGTGGCACGGTAGTATTTCCTGGCCCATAGGGATAATGATAGCCTTTTTAGAATTTTCACCACTTTCTAACACTGCAAAAAAATCTACATTCACACTTAACTGAAGTACTTTCATTTTACTATTCAGAAATGAATTTGAATATGTATCATGACCGTTTACTTTTTTTGCTATTTTTAGAAACCTAAGGCCACTAGTAATTTTAGGTCTTTTATGGTGCAGTGAATACAAAATTTAAAAAAATTCTCAAAAATTCATTTTCATCTGTATGTAAAATTATTTCATATTTTTCTACACCTGATTCATCCCTCAGTTTGGGAAAGTATGTTCAGTTGATACTGTATTTTTTGTCCAATCACACTGTTTAGATACATTTACCTAAGTAGGGTACACAAAAGAGCAACCTAAATTCTGGAATGCAAATACTACCGTGCCACCTTAACTAAGACATAACAAACTTGAAACCAGTCATGACACCTATGATGCATAGACTTCTTACTTTGGAACATATTGCAATAAAGAATACTAGTCTGCACTCATTTCTTATAAAATAAAATGAAACATTACATCCCTACCCCATCTGGCAGATTTTCACTTTTTTTCATCTTACCATTTTTACTTAAGAAGTGAACAAAACCCAAATATATGATGTTTCAAATCAACACAGAAGTCAAACATGGTGATTTAGGAGGAATTATTGGATTGCCAACTCTGTTTATGGTTAATCTGAGCAAAAGAAACAGTTTAATCACCAAATCATGAAAACTGATATTAAAGTCCATTCCACATTTTACAGCATGCCTTACATTACTTTAAACATTTTCAGATTATGAGGGCAATACAACAAGAGTCTTTAGATTGCCGTTAACTATTATTCCGTAACCTGTTTGACAATACATGTACTAGAATACATCTCTAAGTTGACTGTTTGTCTATTTCTCATGTATGCATTAAGTTAAATTATGTCCCCTTACATAATCAATTTGCATTTATTGTGCTTTTCACTGTCAGAAAATCTTAACAACTAATGGTATTTGCATGGAAAATGAATAAACCATTTAATCTTGCTGATATAGCATCATAAATACATTCTTTGTCAAAAATAATGTCTATTCAATGTACAGAAACCCCTATTTCTATCTCTATTTCATACCAATATGAGAGCTAAATGAATAAGTAAGGACCCCTTAACCACTTACTGGTTCCCCAAAAGATCCTACTGGTGTCATGTAACTTCAGAACTACTAATTAAACCTTAAGAAAGCTAGTATAGCTGTACTTATGTTGAAAAAAATAAGAAATTATGCAATTTATTTATTTCGGTGAAAATAATAGGATGAACATGCAACCGTAGAATGTCGCGTCTCAAATTTCAGTGGTTGCACATGTGTCAGACACTGCGAAAAGTTAAAGCGAGCATTTATAATTAAAAATGTATTGCAAGTTACATAAAAATAATGAAGTTCTACTTTCTATGAAAATTTTTACATTATTACCTACAGATCAGGCAAAATTTGCTGAATCAGCAATTTTTACTCTCAGGGGTGGAATTTAAGGCTTGTTTTATCATAGTTGCCCTTAATCAACTTTTTATTGATAAACTTACAAATTGCATAGGTAAAAAAGTTCCTTCATTGATTTAGTGTAAAAATATATATTCCCCTTAAGGTGGCACGGTAGTATTTCCTGGCCCATAGGGATAATGATAGCCTTTTTAGAATTTTCACCACTTTCTAACACTGCAAAAAAATCTACATTCACACTTAACTGAAGTACTTTCATTTTACTATTCAGAAATGAATTTGAATATGTATCATGACCGTTTACTTTTTTTGCTATTTTTAGAAACCTAAGGCCACTAGTAATTTTAGGTCTTTTATGGTGCAGTGAATACAAAATTTAAAAAAATTCTCAAAAATTCATTTTCATCTGTATGTAAAATTATTTCATATTTTTCTACACCTGATTCATCCCTCAGTTTGGGAAAGTATGTTCAGTTGATACTGTATTTTTTGTCCAATCACACTGTTTAGATACATTTACCTAAGTAGGGTACACAAAAGAGCAACCTAAATTCTGGAATGCAAATACTACCGTGCCACCTTAACTAAGACATAACAAACTTGAAACCAGTCATGACACCTATGATGCATAGACTTCTTACTTTGGAACATATTGCAATAAAGAATACTAGTCTGCACTCATTTCTTATAAAATAAAATGAAACATTACATCCCTACCCCATCTGGCAGATTTTCACTTTTTTTCATCTTACCATTTTTACTTAAGAAGTGAACAAAACCCAAATATATGATGTTTCAAATCAACACAGAAGTCAAACATGGTGATTTAGGAGGAATTATTGGATTGCCAACTCTGTTTATGGTTAATCTGAGCAAAAGAAACAGTTTAATCACAAATCATGAAAACTGATATTAAAGTCCATTCCACATTTTACAGCATGCCTTACATTACTTTAAACATTTTCAGATTATGAGGGCAATACAACAAGAGTCTTTAGATTGCCGTTAACTATTATTCCGTAACCTGTTTGACAATACATGTACTAGAATACATCTCTAAGTTGACTGTTTGTCTATTTCTCATGTATGCATTAAGTTAAATTATGTCCCCTTACATAATCAATTTGCATTTATTGTGCTTTTCACTGTCAGAAAATCTTAACAACTAATGGTATTTGCATGGAAAATGAATAAACCATTTAATCTTGCTGATATAGCATCATAAATACATTCTTTGTCAAAAATAATGTCTATTCAATGTACAGAAACCCCTATTTCTATCTCTATTTCATACCAATATGAGAGCTAAATGAATAAGTAAGGACCCCTTAACCACTTACTGGTTCCCCAAAAGCTCCTACTGGTGTCATGTAACTTCAGAACTACTAATTAAACCTTAAGAAAGCTAGTATAGCTGTACTTATGTTGAAAAAAATAAGAAATTATGCAATTTATTTATTTCGGTGAAAATAATAGGATGAACATGCAACCGTAGAATGTCGCGTCTCAAATTTCAGTGGTTGCACATGTGTCAGACACTGCGAAAAGTTAAAGCGAGCATTTATAATTAAAAATGTATTGCAAGTTACATAAAAATAATGAAGTTCTACTTTCTATGAAAATTTTTACATTATTACCTACAGATCAGGCAAAATTTGCTGAATCAGCAATTTTTACTCTCAGGGGTGGAATTTAAGGCTTGTTTTATCATAGTTGCCCTTAATCAACTTTTTATTGATAAACTTACAAATTGCATAGGTAAAAAAAGTTCCTTCATTGATTTAGTGTAAAAATATATATTCCCCTTAAGGTGGCACGGTAGTATTTCCTGGCCCATAGGGATAATGATAGCCTTTTTAGAATTTTCACCACTTTCTAACACTGCAAAAAAATCTACATTCACACTTAACTGAAGTACTTTCATTTTACTATTCAGAAATGAATTTGAATATGTATCATGACCGTTTACTTTTTTTGCTATTTTTAGAAACCTAAGGCCACTAGTAATTTTAGGTCTTTTATGGTGCAGTGAATACAAAATTTAAAAAAATTCTCAAAATTCATTTTCATCTGTATGTAAAATTATTTCATATTTTTCTACACCTGATTCATCCCTCAGTTTGGGAAAGTATGTTCAGTTGATACTGTATTTTTTGTCCAATCACACTGTTTAGATACATTACCTAAGTAGGGTACACAAAAGAGCAACCTAAATTCTGGAATGCAAATACTACCGTGCCACCTTAACTAAGACATAACAAACTTGAAACCAGTCATGACACCTATGATGCATAGACTTCTTACTTTGGAACATATTGCAATAAAGAATACTAGTCTGCACTCATTTCTTATAAAATAAAATGAAACATTACATCCCTACCCCATCTGGCAGATTTTCACTTTTTTCATCTTACCATTTTTACTTAAGAAGTGAACAAAACCCAAATATATGATGTTTCAAATCAACACAGAAGTCAAACATGGTGATTTAGGAGGAATTATTGGATTGCCAACTCTGTTTATGGTTAATCTGAGCAAAAGAAACAGTTTAATCACCAAATCATGAAAACTGATATTAAAGTCCATTCCACATTTTACAGCATGCCTTACATTACTTTAAACATTTTCAGATTATGAGGGCAATACAACAAGAGTCTTTAGATTGCCGTTAACTATTATTCCGTAACCTGTTTGACAATACATGTACTAGAATACATCTCTAAGTTGACTGTTTGTCTATTTCTCATGTATGCATTAAGTTAAATTATGTCCCCTTACATAATCAATTTGCATTTATTGTGCTTTTCACTGTCAGAAAATCTTAACAACTAATGGTATTTGCATGGAAAATGAATAAACCATTTAATCTTGCTGATATAGCATCATAAATACATTCTTTGTCAAAAATAATGTCTATTCAATGTACAGAAACCCCTATTTCTATCTCTATTTCATACCAATATGAGAGCTAAATGAATAAGTAAGGACCCCTTAACCACTTACTGGTTCCCCAAAAGCTCCTACTGGTGTCATGTAACTTCAGAACTACTAATTAAACCTTAAGAAAGCTAGTATAGCTGTACTTATGTTGAAAAAAATAAGAAATTATGCAATTTATTTATTTCGGTGAAAATAATAGGATGAACATGCAACCGTAGAATGTCGCGTCTCAAATTTCAGTGGTTGCACATGTGTCAGACACTGCGAAAAGTTAAAGCGAGCATTTATAATTAAAAATGTATTGCAAGTTACATAAAAATAATGAAGTTCTACTTTCTATGAAAATTTTTACATTATTACCTACAGATCAGGCAAAATTTGCTGAATCAGCAATTTTTACTCTCAGGGGTGGAATTTAAGGCTTGTTTTATCATAGTTGCCCTTAATCAACTTTTTATTGATAAACTTACAAATTGCATAGGTAAAAAAAGTTCCTTCATTGATTTAGTGTAAAAATATATATTCCCCTTAAGGTGGCACGGTAGTATTTCCTGGCCCATAGGGATAATGATAGCCTTTTAGAATTTTCACCACTTTCTAACACTGCAAAAAATCTACATTCACACTTAACTGAAGTACTTTCATTTTACTATTCAGAAATGAATTTGAATATGTATCATGACCGTTTACTTTTTTTGCTATTTTTAGAAACCTAAGGCCACTAGTAATTTTAGGTCTTTTATGGTGCAGTGAATACAAAATTTAAAAAATTCTCAAAAATTCATTTTCATCTGTATGTAAAATTATTTCATATTTTTCTACACCTGATTCATCCCTCAGTTTGGGAAAGTATGTTCAGTTGATACTGTATTTTTTGTCCAATCACACTGTTTAGATACATTTACCTAAGTAGGGTACACAAAAGAGCAACCTAAATTCTGGAATGCAAATACTACCGTGCCACCTTAACTAAGACATAACAAACTTGAAACCAGTCATGACACCTATGATGCATAGACTTCTTACTTTGAACATATTGCAATAAAGAATACTAGTCTGCACTCATTTCTTATAAAATAAAATGAAACATTACATCCCTACCCCATCTGGCAGATTTTCACTTTTTTTCATCTTACCATTTTTACTTAAGAAGTGAACAAAACCCAAATATATGATGTTTCAAATCAACACAGAAGTCAAACATGGTGATTTAGGAGGAATTATTGGATTGCCAACTCTGTTTATGGTTAATCTGAGCAAAAGAAACAGTTTAATCACCAAATCATGAAAACTGATATTAAAGTCCATTCCACATTTTACAGCATGCCTTACATTACTTTAAACATTTTCAGATTATGAGGGCAATACAACAAGAGTCTTTAGATTGCCGTTAACTATTATTCCGTAACCTGTTTGACAATACATGTACTAGAATACATCTCTAAGTTGACTGTTTGTCTATTTCTCATGTATGCATTAAGTTAAATTATGTCCCCTTACATAATCAATTTGCATTTATTGTGCTTTTCACTGTCAGAAAATCTTAACAACTAATGGTATTTGCATGGAAAATGAATAAACCATTTAATCTTGCTGATATAGCATCATAAATACATTCTTTGTCAAAAATAATGTCTATTCAATGTACAGAAACCCCTATTTCTATCTCTATTTCATACCAATATGAGAGCTAAATGAATAAGTAAGGACCCCTTAACCACTTACTGGTTCCCCAAAAGCTCCTACTGGTGTCATGTAACTTCAGAACTACTAATTAAACCTTAAGAAAGCTAGTATAGCTGTACTTATGTTGAAAAAAATAAGAAATTATGCAATTTATTTATTTCGGTGAAATAATAGGATGAACATGCAACCGTAGAATGTCGCGTCTCAAATTTCAGTGGTTGCACATGTGTCAGACACTGCGAAAAGTTAAAGCGAGCATTTATAATTAAAAATGTATTGCAAGTTACATAAAAATAATGAAGTTCTACTTTCTATGAAAATTTTACATTATTACCTACAGATCAGGCAAAATTTGCTGAATCAGCAATTTTTACTCTCAGGGGTGGAATTTAAGGCTTGTTTTATCATAGTTGCCCTTAATCAACTTTTTATTGATAAACTTACAAATTGCATAGGTAAAAAAAGTTCCTTCATTGATTTAGTGTAAAAATATATATTCCCCTTAAGGTGGCACGGTAGTATTTCCTGGCCCATAGGGATAATGATAGCCTTTTTAGAATTTTCACCACTTTCTAACACTGCAAAAAAATCTACATTCACACTTAACTGAAGTACTTTCATTTTACTATTCAGAAATGAATTTGAATATGTATCATGACCGTTTACTTTTTTTGCTATTTTAGAAACCTAAGGCCACTAGTAATTTTAGGTCTTTTATGGTGCAGTGAATACAAAATTTAAAAAAATTCTCAAAAATTCATTTTCATCTGTATGTAAAATTATTTCATATTTTTCTACACCTGATTCATCCCTCAGTTTGGGAAAGTATGTTCAGTTGATACTGTATTTTTTGTCCAATCACACTGTTTAGATACATTTACCTAAGTAGGGTACACAAAAGAGCAACCTAAATTCTGGAATGCAAATACTACCGTGCCACCTTAACTAAGACATAACAAACTTGAAACCAGTCATGACACCTATGATGCATAGACTTCTTACTTTGGAACATATTGCAATAAAGAATACTAGTCTGCACTCATTTCTTATAAAATAAAATGAAACATTACATCCCTACCCCATCTGGCAGATTTTCACTTTTTTTCATCTTACCATTTTTACTTAAGAAGTGAACAAAACCCAAATATATGATGTTTCAAATCAACACAGAAGTCAAACATGGTGATTTAGGAGGAATTATTGATTGCCAACTCTGTTTATGGTTAATCTGAGCAAAAGAAACAGTTTAATCACCAAATCATGAAAACTGATATTAAAGTCCATTCCACATTTTACAGCATGCCTTACATTACTTTAAACATTTTCAGATTATGAGGGCAATACAACAAGAGTCTTTAGATTGCCGTTAACTATTATTCCGTAACCTGTTTGACAATACATGTACTAGAATACATCTCTAAGTTGACTGTTTGTCTATTTCTCATGTATGCATTAAGTTAAATTATGTCCCCTTACATAATCAATTTGCATTTATTGTGCTTTTCACTGTCAGAAAATCTTAACAACTAATGGTATTTGCATGGAAAATGAATAAACCATTTAATCTTGCTGATATAGCATCATAAATACATTCTTTGTCAAAAATAATGTCTATTCAATGTACAGAAACCCCTATTTCTATCTCTATTTCATACCAATATGAGAGCTAAATGAATAAGTAAGGACCCCTTAACCACTTACTGGTTCCCCAAAAGCTCCTACTGGTGTCATGTAACTTCAGAACTACTAATTAAACCTTAAGAAAGCTAGTATAGCTGTACTTATGTTGAAAAAAATAAGAAATTATGCAATTTATTTATTTCGGTGAAAATAATAGGATGAACATGCAACCGTAGAATGTCGCGTCTCAAATTTCAGTGGTTGCACATGTGTCAGACACTGCGAAAAGTTAAAGCGAGCATTTATAATTAAAAATGTATTGCAAGTTACATAAAAATAATGAAGTCTACTTTCTATGAAAATTTTTACATTATTACCTACAGATCAGGCAAAATTTGCTGAATCAGCAATTTTTACTCTCAGGGGTGGAATTTAAGGCTTGTTTTATCATAGTTGCCCTTAATCAACTTTTTATTGATAAACTTACAAATTGCATAGGTAAAAAAAGTTCCTTCATTGATTTAGTGTAAAAATATATATTCCCCTTAAGGTGGCACGGTAGTATTTCCTGGCCCATAGGATAATGATAGCCTTTTTAGAATTTTCACCACTTTCTAACACTGCAAAAAAATCTACATTCACACTTAACTGAAGTACTTTCATTTTACTATTCAGAAATGAATTTGAATATGTATCATGACCGTTTACTTTTTTTGCTATTTTTAGAAACCTAAGGCCACTAGTAATTTTAGGTCTTTTATGGTGCAGTGAATACAAAATTTAAAAAAATTCTCAAAAATTCATTTTCATCTGTATGTAAAATTATTTCATATTTTTCTACACCTGATTCATCCCTCAGTTTGGGAAAGTATGTTCAGTTGATACTGTATTTTTTGTCCAATCACACTGTTTAGATACATTTACCTAAGTAGGGTACACAAAAGAGCAACCTAAATTCTGGAATGCAAATACTACCGTGCCACCTTAACTAAGACATAACAAACTTGAAACCAGTCATGACACCTATGATGCATAGACTTCTTACTTTGGAACATATTGCAATAAAGAATACTAGTCTGCACTCATTTCTTATAAAATAAAATGAAACATTACATCCCTACCCCATCTGGCAGATTTTCACTTTTTTCATCTTACCATTTTTACTTAAGAAGTGAACAAAACCCAAATATATGATGTTTCAAATCAACACAGAAGTCAAACATGGTGATTTAGGAGGAATTATTGATTGCCAACTCTGTTTATGGTTAATCTGAGCAAAAGAAACAGTTTAATCACCAAATCATGAAAACTGATATTAAAGTCCATTCCACATTTTACAGCATGCCTTACATTACTTTAAACATTTTCAGATTATGAGGGCAATACAACAAGAGTCTTTAGATTGCCGTTAACTATTATTCCGTAACCTGTTTGACAATACATGTACTAGAATACATCTCTAAGTTGACTGTTTGTCTATTTCTCATGTATGCATTAAGTTAAATTATGTCCCCTTACATAATCAATTTGCATTTATTGTGCTTTTCACTGTCAGAAAATCTTAACAACTAATGGTATTTGCATGGAAAATGAATAAACCATTTAATCTTGCTGATATAGCATCATAAATACATTCTTTGTCAAAAATAATGTCTATTCAATGTACAGAAACCCCTATTTCTATCTCTATTTCATACCAATATGAGAGCTAAATGAATAAGTAAGGACCCCTTAACCACTTACTGGTTCCCCAAAAGCTCCTACTGGTGTCATGTAACTTCAGAACTACTAATTAAACCTTAAGAAAGCTAGTATAGCTGTACTTATGTTGAAAAAAATAAGAAATTATGCAATTTATTTATTTCGGTGAAAATAATAGGATGAACATGCAACCGTAGAATGTCGCGTCTCAAATTTCAGTGGTTGCACATGTGTCAGACACTGCGAAAAGTTAAAGCGAGCATTTATAATTAAAAATGTATTGCAAGTTACATAAAAATAATGAAGTTCTACTTTCTATGAAAATTTTTACATTATTACCTACAGATCAGGCAAAATTTGCTGAATCAGCAATTTTTACTCTCAGGGGTGGAATTAAGGCTTGTTTTATCATAGTTGCCCTTAATCAACTTTTTATTGATAAACTTACAAATTGCATAGGTAAAAAAGTTCCTTCATTGATTTAGTGTAAAAATATATATTCCCCTTAAGGTGGCACGGTAGTATTTCCTGGCCATAGGGATAATGATAGCCTTTTAGAATTTTCACCACTTTCTAACACTGCAAAAAAATCTACATTCACACTTAACTGAAGTACTTTCATTTTACTATTCAGAAATGAATTTGAATATGTATCATGACCGTTTACTTTTTTGCTATTTTTAGAAACCTAAGGCACTAGTAATTTTAGGTCTTTTATGGTGCAGTGAATACAAAATTTAAAAAATTCTCAAAAATTCATTTTCATCTGTATGTAAAATTATTTCATATTTTTCTACACCTGATTCATCCCTCAGTTTGGGAAAGTATGTTCAGTTGATACTGTATTTTTTGTCCAATCACACTGTTTAGATACATTTACCTAAGTAGGGTACACAAAAGAGCAACCTAAATTCTGGAATGCAAATACTACCGTGCCACCTAAGACAGACATCATACTTGTTTGAAAGCAAAAAATGTATGGAATTTTAAAACTGATTACCTCCCCTCGCAATCAGAATAAAAGTAGTATTTATGAAATTTTCCTTAATTCGTTAGAAATAAAATAACACAGCCATAAATCATTTCTTAGGGTATTATATAATATATACTAAAGATTATATGAAGAAAATTCAAATCAATATAAAATGCTGCAACACAAAACCAAATTATGTAATATTGTAAACATTGACTTGAAAGAAGGTAGATGAATGACTATATATACCTATGAAAAGTTATTTTAGATTGATTTGGAGCATTGTATTAATAGAAAAAGTTCAAAAAAAAACAACAATATATATATCACTGCTTCAATTCTTGATATAAATTGTGCTATATTTCTAATCAGTCATGGATCAAATGCAAATGATGCAACATACATAAAAAAAAATATACTAAGTTTAACAGAATTCATGATTAAATTAAAACAGTCATCCAGTTGACAAATTCTTCCAGTTGTATGTTGAAAATTAAAGGACTTATCATTGTCCTGTCAAATCAAAACGGACAGGATTGGCCTCCAAATTACAATTTAGAAGAGACTAAAAACCAAAAGTTTAATAGGTGTTAAAAGGAAGTTAAACATGTGTGGTTCTTAAATATGAAAAAAGCAAGTTTCTTTTATTTAGGTTCACTTCCTTTCATTGGTTTCCTCAACACTGTTTGAAATATTCAAGATTGTTTTAATAAATAAATCCCTTGTTGTTTTTGATTTTCATAAATATTTAATTTATTTTGTAGATTGCCTCCAAAAAGTTTGAATGTGAATTTATATGCCATGTATACCAAATAAGCCATGAAAAGAATTAAAGATGAATTTTAACTGTAAGTATTTGTTATTCCAAACTTTTGTTAAGTTTGGTACTATATTAAAACTTGCAAATATAAATTAATTAGTTCAACATGTGTGGTTCTTAGATATGAAAAAAACAAGTTTCTTTTACTTAGGTTAACTTTCAATCAAATGGTTTCCTTCACCATGTTAAAAATATTCAAATGTTAAAATCATTCAATATTGTTTTAATAGATAAATCCCTTGCTGCACTTGATTTTCATCAATACTTTATTTATTTTGTAGATTGTCTTGAAAAAGTTTTTAGTGTGAATTAATACACCAAAATGATTAAGCCAGGAAATGAATTAAGAAATGAATGAAAGATGTATTGTAACCGTAAGTATTTGCTATTTTTTGTTTGAATTGTGACCTGACTATATTAAAACTTGTAAAATTAACACATCACAGCAATCTAAACCTATATATATACATACAGTATGTGGACAGGGGTAGTGAGGTCATCATTTGAAAGTGTTAAGTCTGTTGCTTGAAGATTTTAGACATGATATCTTAGTCACTTTATTGAATTGATAACAAACTTTAACCTGTTTCATAAAAAAAAAAACCAAACTAGTACCAGTACAACAAAATTATAAGCAACAGTATTTTTCAAAGATAAGTAATATGGAATTCCAACCCTTCTTGAACCTCCCCGATAAATCCCCTCAAAATTCAAAATAAGTGCTGATCTTGCAGTAAAAAAAGGGGGGTCAGAACCCTCGCCCACCCCTGAATGCCTTTGCTATAGAAGTTAACCTTACAATAGTGTATATTTTCAAAGTACAAAAAAGCACTGATTACACTTTGTGCTTCATTAAAATATTCTCATCCTAATAAGCATGATATATTTGCTGCTGAAGTAAAACACTATATGCACAAGTTCATCAACAGCATAATATCATTAAATATTAAACATTCTGTATTCATAATAAAATCACCGCAATATAGCCTTTTTGTGCTAATGGGGCATAAAGCAAATAACAATCAATCAATTCATAATAAAAAGTTTGAAAATATGTATCCTGTAAAAGCAAATCATTATTTTTTTTCCTCATTTACATGTAGATTAAAACTGCTTATTTATTTAATTTATATAGATAGTATTTTTAGTTAAACATCATGCACATACTTATGTCAATTATAACATTTATTTATTTCTTAATTCATTATATAAATTTGCACTCTTACATCCTACCCCTGTTGTAAAATCTTAGTTTTTTCAAATTGTTTTATAATTTTTCTTCTGTTTAATATTTGTAAAATAATTATTTTTCCTTTTCAGATTTTCTCCATAGATACATTGTACCATAAATGTTAATTTTGCTATATCAATCATGTATACAGAACGCCTATGTCTGATGTTGAACAGTAGATAAACAAATGCATACCTCACAGTAAGTATTTGTAAAATGCTTTTTACTAGAAAATTCAGAATGATTTTTTTTCCGATAATAATTATTTGAAAGTTTGTACTTAATATATACAGGAAGATGTGGTATGAGTGCCAATGAAACAACTCTCCATCCAAGTAACAATTATAATTTATAAAAGTAAATTATTATATGTCTAGTTACGGCCTTTAGTTCACCACGGAGCAATGGCTCATATCGAATAGCAAGCTGTAAAGGGCCCCCAATAATTACTAGTGTAAAAACCATTAGAATGGGAAAAGCAACTGTCTTATCTATATAAAAACCAGAAACACTTATACACTACATAAACAGACCACAGATTAAACTTGTATAACACAACAAATAAATAAATTGGATTTAGATAGATATATCTCTGTGATGCTCAATTGGATTATTGAATAATTGAACACTATGTTTCTGTTCTAATCTTTTTATACCATCGCAAAAATTTATGGCAGTCATATATTGTATCACGTTGTTGTATCTTTGTCCGAAGACTCTTTGTTTTCAGACAATAACCATAGTTGAGACAGTGAATCTCTATGAAAATTAAACATAAGATTTTGGGTTATGGACCCTACAGTTTATGAATTGAGGGCCTATATAAAGGGGTCCAAGTAAGCATTTTTCTAGTTTCCAGACAATACCTTGTGTGTAAGTGTACATATATATTACTGAAATTATAACTCAAGGTTCCATACCAAAATAAAAGGTCAGGATTAATTTCGGGGTTATCGCCATAACTGTATACGAATTAGGAACTAAAAGGTTGAAAAACAAGGTTTCTTTGTTAAATGCCAATTTAGACAATTTTAAAGCAGTGTAAGGGAGGTAATCCAAATATATTTGGGAAATCCAAACATAATATAGGGGCCAAAACAATATTTGTATAGATTGCTTATTTCTTTGTCAATTTCAATGAATTATTGGGGTTCTCAAATATGCTTAATGTAACCATTTATAAAGTTTTTAGAATTAGGGCCCCCTTTTAAAATTGGTCCACATGAGGTCCAAAGGGTCCAAAATTTAACTTTGTTTAATTTAATCAAAATTGAATTATCTAGGTTCTTTGATATGCCGAATCGAACCATGTACTTAGATTTTTAATTTTGGGTCCCATTTTCAAATTGGTCTACATTAAGGTCCAAAGAGTCCAAAATAAAACTAAGTTGATTTTAACAAAAATTGAATCCTTGGGGTTCTTTGATATGCTGAATGTAAAAATGTACTAAGATTTTTGATTATTGGCCCAGTTTTTAAATTGGTCCAAATTGGGGTCCAAAATTAAACTTTGTTTGATTTCATCAAAAATTGAATAATTGGGGTTCTTTGATATGCTAAATCTAACTTTGTATGTAGATTCTTAATTTTTGGTCCTGTTTTCAAATTGGTCTACATTTAAGTCCAAAGGGTCCATAATTAAACTAAGTTTGATTTAACAAAAATTGAATTCTTGGGGTTCTTCGATATGCTGAATCTGAACATGTATTTAGATTTTTAATTATGGCCCAGTTTTCAAGTTGGTCCAAATTGGGGTCCAAAATCAAACTTTGTTTGATTTCAACAAAATTTAAATATATGGGGTTCTTTGGTATGCTTAATCTAACCATGTATTGATATTTTTGATTTTTGGACCCTGTTATCAAATTGGGCCACATTGAAGTCAAAAGGGTCCAAAATTAAACTGTTAGATTTCAGCAAAAATTTAATTCTTGGTATTTTTTTATATTCTGAATAAATCCATGGCCATGTACAGGGATCTCCATGATAAAAATTGAACCATGGAGGAACTTTCACCATTACAAACCTTGTCTACGCTGTACAGTGTAGCGCGACCGGAAGTATTTTATCCCTCCATACAAAAAACCATTCAAATGCCAAGTCATCATGGCCCCCCCTTAGTCGAGAATAACCAAAAGCTGTCATGAAGGTCCCCATGTAGATTTCTTTTATTTTTGGTAATGTTATGGGGGTTAAAATCATCTAATGTGGAGCTTATTTTTCGTGGACACTGTCAAATTCAGAGCCCATTACCGGTATGGCTGATTTGCAGCAACAACAAACAATTCGTACGGGTTATGTAAAAGGTTAAAGAGATTTGTAAAGCAAACGTCGACAAATGAAAAGGTTTTTAATGACTATCTGGAAAAATTGATGCTGTGCAACATGCATCTTTCGAGTCTGAATAGAAACCGGAAACGCGGATGTATCAATTTGATTGTAATATACGAAATGAATTCGGAATTTAGATACGATATTTCTTAATGTGAGTTCGTGGTCTAGTGGTTAAGACCGATGGCTACAGTGCTGAAGGTCCCGAGTTCGATTCTCACTCGGGGTGCTAAAAATATCAGCACATCAGAAGGGTAATTTTCACCCTCTCACACACATCTCTGGTACCCAGACCGGAGTTTAAACTAGAATGGGTACTTTGGGGCCTCGGTTAGTCAAAGTTGTCCCTTACTTTGACCTGGAGATCAATCTTCTGATATCTCTCTGGTTTGTCTGTTTCCACCGAGTGGCCCGGTGGTTCTCATCCGAGTACTTCGGCTTCCTCCACCATAATAACAGACTGCCCGGTGTCCTGGCACTCCCTTTGTGTTGGTGGGGATTGATTGTCCTTGTAAAAATAATTGTCGTATAAACATACGTTAGTGACACATCTCCATTAATCCGTTAGGGAGTGTACATGGATGCCACTGTACCCTCGCAGTTTTCGAGGGGTTCTTCGGATATCGGAGGCATTTACCAGTACATACATACATATTTCTTTACAGGAAATATTTAAGTTTTTACTTTTAAACTTTTAAAGTAATTCTAAATTATCGTTACAGCAGTACTCGCAGGGGCGGATGCCGGAATTTTCGAAAGGGGGGTGCTAACCCAGGGCACCCAGGGCAAAGGGGGGTGCAAAACATATGTCCCGATACAAATGCATTGATCGGCAAAAATAAAGGGGGGGTGCGCACCCCCGGAACCCCCC
>NW_027268014.1:0-15303 GCF_963676685.1 Mytilus edulis
GACAGTTATCAAACAGTGAAACGTTATGGACATACGAAGGATTGTAGTATAACCCTAAACTTCCAGAAACAACAAAAATAACACAAACTCATTCATTTCAACAAGAAAGATTGTAATGATAAAAATTATATTAAACAGACAGTGTATGAATAATTAAATCTGTGAATTCTAAGGTTCCAAATCATTTGTTGACACTTGCTTACATAAAGTTTAACTTTGTTCTGATGGTTTTAAATATCTAGTTTTGAACTTTTTAATATCTTGTTTACCTCTCTAAGTCTCTAATGCAAAGAAGTCGCATTTATATTTGTATTTCAACTCGCACATATGTACCTTGGAAGTTCAACAATACAAATGAATAATATTTGAGAAAATGCACCATAATTGTTACCCAAAAAAATCATATTATTTCATTAATAAGATGATGCCTTCAAATTCATACAGAGGGATTACAAAATAAACTAATTCAAGAATAACGTACCACTGCCAGCAACTAAAAAACATAAAATGAAAAACATATTACATAACACATTCATGCTGGACTCCACTCTTATATCAACTGATGGTCACACAGATTGATAGTCTGTGTTTACTGAATTAAGATAAACACCTTTTTTTTTATCGGTAAGCTATTCTTTACGTAGACGCTGCATATTCAAATAGCAGAAACAATGTCATAACCACTCTGTAGATATAATCGATAATCAATGTGTCGAAAGTATAAAGGAGGATTCTTTATAGTTTTGTGCTTGACTTAGTCCTGTTTATTCACCAATAAGTTCCTTCAATAATGCGTTTGATCATTATAATTCTTTAAAATGGGAGAATAAATTTCCACGCGTAGTCTCGATCACATGTAAGTTGTATATTTGTGTCATTGAGTTGGCCTGGCGCATGAATATATTTTTGTTGGAAATGACTAAATTATTATCATTCAATTTCATTGAACAACAAAAGCGAAGTGGACAGACTTATGTTTAACGTCGACCCAGTTTGTGTTGATATCGTAGCAATCTAGTTTACATTGGTTGAAAAACGGCATTTATCCAACAAACAGGAATAAAAATCATTCTTGGCAATCATTCGAACGTACCATGTTCTCCTAAAAATACACAGAAAAAACTGCGTACGCAATACAACAGAACTACATAACACTGTCATGCAAGTAGGTCTTGTCTAGCTATACCACCAGGTATAACATACCGTTTGCCGTTAACTATCAAAGTAAGTCATTACCGCGCTTAAATGTATAATTATATATGACTAACGAACAAGACTTTAAATGATTGTACATAGAATACTGGCATGTAATAGTAGGCAATTCTGTCATATACAACAGGTAGAAGCCAATAGTAAAATTCCTAGCTATTGATTTCTGATTTATTATCGCATATATTGTTATAAGACCTTGTAGAAAGGTAACTTATGTGATAATGAACACGTTCAAGTCAAAAATAACAAATTTCCCTTCAATATGTGGTTGGAAAGAAAGCTAGAAGACAAGTAACGGAAAATGATACAAAAGATATCTTTGATTATACTATTCACTAATATCATCCCGGACCATCCCTCTGATTCTGGTATAATACGTTATAACCTTCTTTCAAATAAAAATTATATGAATAAATAGATAACACCACGGTCTATTCCTTGGGGTTTTTTTTTTTATTGGTTTTTTTTTTTGTTGCTTCTGTTTTGTAATTATTTTACCTATTGTCTTTTGTTATCCTGGTATGACATTGTCTGGCCTTGAATATTTAAATGTTTCCATAGTATTTTCTTACTTTTTCTTCACATAACCATGCGTTTTTGAAGTTGAATAAATCGGTAAAAATCGCTTTGAGATATAAACTTGTGAATTTCAATTTACACCATTAATATACCAGATCTGCATTTTCTTACATTGAAATAAAAGACAATTTTAATTCAAATAAGTTCATTGGACGTTTAAAATAATGAAGTGTTATTCATTCATTGGCAGTTGCTCGATAGCGCTGTTCATATTTTTGTTATCTCCGGGTATCAACATGGTAACGACACAATTACTGGACAAAAGCTATATTGTTTTTTAGGCTTTCGGAAAACCTCGAAAATAAGATTGATGTTTACGGTCAACGAAAAAGTTAAACCACTGTATACAAGATATAAATCTAGCTTTTCCACTTTCTGAAATAAAAAGCTTTAGCACTCTGGATTCTGTTATTTTGTTAAATCTAATAGAGGAAAAGTCTTCTTGTTGAACTTTTAGAGTTTTCATAATTGCATAAATCATCAGACGAAATGACAATCTTTAGCTGATAATATAAACGTTGTGATCAGAATTAGCCACGAAATTGGATCCATTTTTCTTTTCCATTAAGGTGCAATTCGAGGTCTTGTTGTTGAAGTCTGCAACATAACATTCTTTCATGATGGCACATTTGTAGGTACAATAAATGTCACTTTTCACAATGGTGCTTCTAAGGGTCACATTATGTCCTGTATAACTATAACCTTGAAATCCACAGGTATAAGGAATCGTAACTAATGGAAAAAATAAACATGTCAATTAAATGTATACTACATATTGTTATTCCTGTTGTTATTTTTTAAAGGGGTATAAGTTATGATTCAGAACAATGAAAAATTAAACTATTTTTTCAACATTTATGGAAGCAAAATGTATAAAAAGTAATGCGGTATTAGCAGTCAGTGTGCATCTATTTCGTCAAAATGATTTAAATAAACATCACTGGAGTATAAGTGACTTCAAAGTCATTATTTCAACCGCATTTAATCCGTATTCATGTTACCTTTAATTTTTCCGAAGTGAAAGTTTATTCCTTTAAAAAAAAATAATGTCAACATTTAAAACTGAAACACGAAGAATAATAATTGAGTATTTATCCGGCCAGAAAAATAATCATCAATAAAATTGAATCTATGGTATGAAATAAAACTTTAGAAATCGTTATTGTACGAACGAACATGATTGCTTATCTATTATGTCTTTCTAAACACACACGAAACATTGATATATTATAATCAGTACCAGCATTGTTAACTGTTTGTATCATTTTTTTCAAATTTCAATATACGTTTTGGTATGTTATAAATCCAATATATGAGATCAATAATGAATTTGACAACTTACATGCAATTAAAAAAATGAAAAACTATTTTGATCATAATGTCATGTGTTATTGTTGCAAACTTAACAGCACAATATATCCTCTTTTTGTTTAAGAATGCGTTGTCTTGGGCACCAATCGTCAGTTGAACTTAGTCGAATAAAAATGATAATAAATAAAGGTGATTCAAAACTGATCTTAATTTTTGATAATTTCAGTGTTTGGGCATGAGAAAAACATTTACATATTAGCAATTATACAATATGCAAGTTTCTAAAATAGAGAGTTTAATTAGTTTTCCGAACAAACTATCATCACAGCTTTGTCAATGCAACCTATGGCAAATGATAAAAAATGACCAATACAGTTACTTCCAGTGATGAACTAAATGGTTTTAAAAATAAATAAAAACAATGTTAAATTAAAACGTTTAAAAAATGTATTATTGTCATTTTATTTATTTTCTTTTGTTACATCTTTTGACATCAGACTCGGACTTCTCTTGAACTGAATTTTAATGTGCGTATTGTTATTCTTTTACTTTTCTACATTGGCTAGAGGTATAGGGGGAGGGTTGAGATCTCATAAACATGTTTAACCCCGCCGCAATTTTGCGCCTGTCCCAAGTCAGGAGCCTCTGGCCTTTGTTAGTCTTGTATGATTTTAAATTTTAGTTTCTTGTGTATAATTCGGAGTTTAGTATGACGTCCATTATCACTGTACTATTATGCATATTTTAGGGGCCAGCTGAAGGACACCTACGGGTGCGGGAATTCTCGCTACATTGAAGACCCATTGGTTGCCTTCGGCTGTTGTTTGCTCTATGGTCGGGTGGTTGTCGCTTTGACATATTCACCATTTCCTTTCTCAATTTTAAGATATTGGATGATTCTATTATAACAAATTAATAAATTAGGAATAGTTTCTTGAAGAATTACCTGAACGTAGATAACGAATAAATGTTCCATGCACTTCAACTTCACATAGTGATAATATATTTGGATCATTGAGCCGTATGCGAACATACTGTCCAATCATCCTGTTATAGCATGTAGCATTTAGATATGTAGTTGGTGCTTGCTGATGATAACACAACTGGATGACACCGTCCTCAAACCAATTGGTTTTGTTTCTACACGGTTTAATCACATCAATGTCGAAATTCGAAAGTTTCCAAACTGAAAAAATTGAGAACTGAATTTGTAAATATCAACAAGAAAAGTTGAAAAACTAAAAAATGTATATCAAGCCTGACAGAAATAACCAATGCATTCAATTACCACCAAAAATATTAAATATTTGATTAAGTTCAAGGTCTGACAATCTGCTAATAGTTCGTAGACAGGTCAAAACGTTGCGCTTACTAAAAAAACACATTATACTACAATTTGATCTAAAGTAAGAAATGTTACAAAAAAAATGGCTTTGTTATATTGGTTAATTGATTAGTGTTTTCTCTACACCGCTTTATGTTTATTCCTTGACTAAAATCAAAATAAATGATTATCTGTTTACTATATTTGAATATACAGTGCTACAATTTATGGAATTGTATTATATTTGCTTCTTAAAATATTTGTAATCGTAAAAAGAAATGAATTGTTCAAAATACCACAAATTCTGTAAATAAAGCTAGCTGTCTTTTGTACTCTTACAATATGTAAAACCTACCACAACAGTCAGTTCTGCCAAAGATAATCACGTGACTGATGTCATAAATGGCACCAAGATCTACTGCCCACCACGATGGTTCTTCTCCAGAAACTGAAGATGTACAAGTAGAGGCTGACGATGTCATCCACTGTACTATATTTCCATCCACAGCATTATAAGATGGTCTGTAGGAAAGGCCTGCATTAGTTAACTGCTTGGTTGGTTTGTTTCTTGCAACTTCCAATGTATCTACAATATGTATATAAAATAAAATACAGTATTAATTAACTAGTTCTAGTATGCTATTGGAATAACTATTATGTAATATGCCTATACAAATAAGTGTAAACTCCAATAATATGGAATAACTCGGCCATAACGGAAAAACTACAATGTAATACAATACACGTCAATTACTCGACAAATACAGATTTATTTTATTTTTTCATTGACTGTGGTATCCAGTACAGAGTTTTAGAATGTCTCTTCATTTGTAAGCAGAACCTTGAATATTTTCAGGGTTTTTTTTCAATATAAATTTTAACACAATGCTCCTTTTTTTTTAAATTCTTTTTAACATATTAATGGGTGGAACTTGATTTTTGTTCACCTTTGCCTCTCCTATTTTCGGAAGGTTTTCCTTCTTTTTTTCAACTTGGACAAGACATATGAGTTGATGCAATGTATTTATCAAAGTTGTACAAAATCGAACATGTAAAATGTTGTTTGTTTATAGTTAATACATGTTTGGTTAATTGTAGTAAGGTCGGTTCGATTGGGATATTGAGTTCATGCACGAGTGAACTCATGTGGTTTAAAGTCATTCGAGCCATTGCAGTCAAAGTGTACAGTAGCATTTTATTAGTTTCTCTTCAACTTGTACTTTTCGTAATATGGCAAGTTCTGAACGTGAAGAAAGTCACCTCTATGAAATTATGATACTGGCATAACAGATAGAACCATGTTAACCAACGTTGCAGACATCACCTTTGAACAATGTTTTAAGCGGTACACGTGTATTACGATTGCTGTCACCAGCAGGATAGAATACAGTCAAAGAATACCTGTCAGACGAGCTTACTTAGGTTTCCGATGATGAGAAGAAGATTAGGTCCGCTGTAACACGGACCTTGACGCACCAAGTAGAACAAGTAACAAGAGCGTTTAAAAGATCAAGGTGATAAGTATTGTTTACATAATGTATGGTTTTTTATCATATTGAATATAAATTTTTATTATATAAAATGAATATTTAGATACAATTCAGTACATGTCATTTGAATATGAAAAATAATCCCTCTTCATGATCTGTTCAGGGAAATGAGAAGAACATATATATTTGAAAGATAATGATACAGAATCATTCGTTTTAGAAATGATTGATAATGGTTATTCTATACCGTTTATCACGATTCAACCAATTATACTGTTATATTTAGAAAGATCTATATAAAAATGCTGAATTTGTTTCAGAAGCTTTTCCAGAGAAAGGATTTATAAAGGGGATCATTTTTGACCTACATGTAGTTAACAACACGTTTGGGAATAAATAATTCAGTTCTTATTTTCATGGTATCAGTATACATCAGATTTTTAATGAGTACTAACTATTAAAAAAGTTAAAAAAGGATAAAAAGATATCCGACATGTGCAGCAGAAAAAATATATAGTTAACATGAGCTTTACATAAAATATAATACAGTACCAAAGAGTTTCAATTTGATTATTGTTGTCTAATTTACCACCGGGAGATTTCTTCTAGGTGTCTTAAACGCTGGGCTGATTGATTGTTAAATCTACTGATAGTTATATTAAGGCACTGGGCTATTAATAATTTAATCCACTGGACAGGTTGTTATTGAAGCCGCTGGACTAGTTGTTAGTGAAGCCACTGGGCATGTCGTAATATAAGCAACTTTGCTGATAGTTGTTCACACCGCTGGACATGTTGTTATTGAAACTACTGGGCGGGTTTTATTGAAGCCACTATTCATGTTGTTATTGAAGACCTTGTACAAATTGTAATTAAAACTGCTGGACTGATGAATAATTAAGCGTCTGGGCATGTTGTTATTGACAACACTGGGTGTGTTGTTATTGACGCCACCGGGCGTGTTATTATTGACACCTCTTGGCGTGTTATTGGCGCCATTGGGCGTGTTGTTATTGACGTCACTGGGCTAGTTATTGACACCGCTGGGTGTGTTGTTATTGACGCCACTGGGTGAGTTATTATTGACGCACTGCGTGAGTTATTGACGCCACTGGGGTGTGTTATTAATGATAAGATGCATGTTGTTATTGACGCCACTGGCCGTGTTATTATTGACGCCAGTGGGCGAGTTATTATTGACGCCACTGGGCGTGTTGTTATTGACGCCACCGGGCGTGTTGCTATTGACGCCACTGGGCCTGATGTTATTGACGCCACTAGACAGGTTGTTATTGACGCCACTGAGCGTGTTGTTATCAAAGCCACTGGGCAGGTTGACATTGAAGCCACTTGTCAAGATGCTGTTTAAGCCACTGGGTAGGTTGTTATTGACGCCTCTTGGCGTGTTATTGACGCCACTGGGCGTGTTGTTATTGACACCACTGGGCGAGTTGTTATTGACGCCACTGGGGCGTGTTATTATTGACGCCACTTGGCGTGTTGTTATTGACGCCACTGGACAGGTTGTTATTGACGCCACTGGGCGTGTTGTTATTAAAGCCACTGGGCAGGTTGACATTGAAGCCACTTGGCAAGATGTTGTTGAAGACACTACGTAGGTTGGTATTGACGCCTCTTGGTGTGTTATTGACGCCACTGGGCGTGTTGTTATTGACGCCACTGGGCGAGCTATTATTGACGCCACTGGGCGTGATGTTATTGACGCAACTGAGCAGGTTGTTATTGACGCCATTAGGTGTGTTGTTATTGAAGCCACTGGGCAGGTTGACATTGAAGCCACTTGGCAAGATGTTGTTGAAGACACTGGGCATGTTGTTATTCAAGCCATGGGCTAGAAGTTATCTAAGCCATTAGGCATGTTGTTATTAATGCACTGGGTATGTTGTTATAGTCGCCACTGGGCAATTTGGTATTGAAGCCACTGAGCAGATTGTGTATTAAGCCCCTGGGCAGGTTGTTATAGACGCCACTTGGCAGGTTGGTATTGAGGATAATGGGCAGGTTGTTTGTAAAACCACTTGGCAAGTTGTTGTTGAAGACACTTGGCTGGTTATTGTTGAAGCCACTGGACTGGTTGTTTTTATGCCGATGTACAGGTTGTTGTTGACGCAGCTGGGCGTGTTGTTATTGATGACGCTATACAAGTTGTTATAAAAACCACAAGACTGATTGTTAATTAAGCCACTGGGCATGTTGTTATTGACTCCACTGGGCATGTTGTTATTTACGCCACTGGACATGTTGTTATTGACACAATTGAGAAAATTTTTATTAATGCCAATGGAGAGGATGATGTTGAAATCACTGGGCATGTCGTAATTAAAGCCATGGGCTAATAGTTAAACCACTGGGCATTTATTATTGACGCCACTGGGTAGGTTGTTATAGACGCCACTGGGCGGATTGGTATTCAAGCCACTAGCTATATAGACAGGTTGTTTCTAAAGCCAGTGGCAGTCTGTTGGTGAAGACACTTGGCTTGTTCTTATTGACGCCCATAGGCAGGTCGTTGTTGACGCCACTAGGCAGGTTGTTGAAGCTATCGGGCGTGTTGATATTGAAGAAACTGGGCAATTTGTAATTAATTCAATCGGCTGATAGTTAATTTACCCACTAGACATGTTAATTTTGACGCAACTGGACATATTATTATTAAGGTAACACGATACCGAATGGCATATCTCCCGATTTTCAAATTTTTTGGCATACGTGTACTTTGAATCGAGTTACATCGGAATATGTAATAAAAAATGGGGGTCACCATTTTTGTTTTTTTGTAATTTTCATAGGAAAGCGTCAATTTTGGCGACAAATTTAGTTAGGTATATAGGGGAAATGCCTTTTTTTCGGCTTACTTTTTTAGATTTTCGAATGGATGGCTATTTTCTTATATACGGAGAAAAACAAAAAAATAACATAATATCCAGGATTGCATAGTGAATCCATACACGTAAAGAAACTCATATGTCACCATCCTTGTTTTTGAAATAAATGACTTCAAAGTTGATCGATAGGCCTAAAATTTGACCAAAAACGTGTGACGCGTGACGTTATGGTGTACGGAATATAACGTTATTCCTTCTCAGAGAAATGAAGAAAAAAATATGTGTCGGGATCTGAATGAGTATATTTTATTTTCATTTCCCCTGTCGACTGTCGTTAAGTTCCTAGTAATGCAATATAAAATTCTACTGAATCAGATAAAATTTTATTTCGTCCTGGACATGGAATTTCACTCATATGAATTAATATTAATATCGTCTGATTTTCACATCAAACGAGCTTATACTTGAAACTTGCGTGAACAGGTACCATGTGAATCTTATGATAATAATTCATGCATAAATCACCGGAATTTTGTACACGTTAAATTCACGTAAATATTTGAAATAAGATTATTTAAATTATATCTTTGTTCTAAAATTGGATTAAAACCATAAAAAATACCTTCAGATTTTTGTTAAGTTTACGTGAAAATTAAATGAAACATTTCACGTGAGATTCATCCGAATTACTGATTTTTAACTTCATCATATTAGACAATGGTGGTATCATCACTGCATCCCGTGATGCAGAAATGTAGAATTTTAAAAGATTTGATTCATTTAACAGTTTTTTAATTGCTCGGTTTGATGGTTGTTTAATGTTCAGTGGCAAATAGTTCATGCATGTTCGGGACGATACAATGCAATTTTTAAAACAGTTGTTTATAAAAGACACATTTGATGCACCAGTCAAAAAAGATTAAACATTCTGTTATTTGTGAAAATTATGAGGAAAAATAATGATCCTGATAAAATACACATTCCAAAAAATAAAATAACAAAACTCGTAAAAATCCCTTATCAAATGACGAAATCAAAAGCTGAAAAACATCAAAAGAATGATAAACAGCTGTCATATTCTTGACTTGATACATACAATACATGTAGTATAGTGTACTCTGTGTGGTGTAAATGTGTTACTTGTTTGCTCAGCAAGTCGGACAAACCTTGCAAACTGTTAACCCGAATAATTCAGTCGTTATATTCCGCTTACTACATTAAGTAAGTAGGAGAGATCGATTACGGGGAGGGACTGAATTATTCGGGTTAGCAAACTGTCTGCAAAATTTCACAAATTTCAACATTCTGTCATTTGTGAAAAATTATTTACATAACAAATCTTGAGATCATATATGCATTCTTTATACAAGTAAAACAACTGCGAAATTTAAAAGTTCCAGCTTGAAATTCAACCCGTATCAGAGTCTGTACTCTGTGTGCCTTTGTATTTTATCAAAATGCCTAATCCAGCAACCTGTCATGAAACAAAAAAGAAAATCCAGACGATATGCGCACCTACATGTATAATATGATTAGTAACCCCAGGTAAATAGTTTTAAAGCTGAAGCAAAACGACTGTAGTTCTAAATAATTAGCCGAATTAACCCTATATCTATAAAGTGCGGGATTAAAGGTCGAACGGACAAATGTTAAACAATATGATGGTACGTGCTCTATAAGTAATTTGGTGACAATGCATATTTTTGAATATGCAGTTCATATAATGGAATGGTAATTTGGAGATCTGATTTGAAGTAGCAATGTAAGAAGGCTAGCATTTCCGTCAATTCGTCTTTGGTGGAAAGTTGATTAATTGGAAATTTTACCGCATCTCCTTATATTTCATTATGGTTTGAACTTTCTAGAGAAGAGCAAAAGTTTTAAGACTTAAACTTATATTTACACCAAGAGACTGAAATGTTACTGTGACAGTTATACTACACATACTCAAAATTTTCCAACGTTTACTAAAACTACAAATAAGAAGTGTACTATAAGAAGATACTATTCCAATTAGCATTAGTCACGATTTTCTTGATGTCTTCTGCTGTTGTTTTTTTTTTCTATGGTCGTGTTGTTGTCTCTTTGGCATATTCCCCATTTCCATTCTCAATTTTATTCAAGGTGTTGATGTCGTTTAATTAATACCCAGAATATCTCCATTTATCATTCTATCAGCCAACTTTTGTACAAATAACATGTACATGTACACAAAAAAAAATTTATTTGGACTTGTACTTTTTCAAAGTAAGTCTCATGTTACCCCAACTTCCATAATGAGCAAGCGGTAACGTAGATATTTAGTTTTGCGTAACTGTTCAATTTTGGTCTTCCTCGCGGTCTGCGATTAAACTTTGTCGAATTTTTTGAAAAAATTAGAGGCAATGATTTAAATTTTAACAACTAAAGTTCCAAGTGACGGGTGTAAATTGTAGGATTGATTGCTTTGATTATTGGTTGGTTAACGTCCAGTGTAAAGTATTTCATGCATGTTCAGGACGAGAACAAGTTAACAATAAATACAAAAGGTAGGTTTTGCAATAGAGGCATGGCATCCGCGATGATGGTCGGGAAAATTTTAACTGACGCTATACATGTATATATATGCTTGTATACTTGTTCTAAAAACTAATTTTAAGAAAGAAACTTTCAGACCGGGCCTTTTTCGACGCCTAGTATGCGAGCAATATGGCCCTCAGAGCCCTAAAAGGTAACTTTGTTAATTTTCTTTCAGTCGTTTTGTATCCCAACTTGTACATGTACATTATTTACAACTCAAAACTAAAAAAACACCCAACACCCATGCAAGCGTAAATTAACACGAATATAAAATCTAAATGATTTCAAGATCTAGCTTTTGTACAGTCTCTTGCCGTTTGAATAATAAAAAGTCAGGCGTTTGCATGTAAATTACGAGAAAAAAATTATAACGGAATCAGAGAACATGGAACCGGTCTGACTACAGCAAGCCCCAACTATCAACTTGCGTTTGTAGACGCAAGTGGAAACTCGTGGCTGGCTTCATTCAGACAGTAACGGAACCTGAATTTTGTTATTTTATTTCTGCCGAATCAAGTGCCCATGTATTTCTCAGCCTTCGTTAACTTTCTAATGCTTCATTCCGATGTTGCTGTCCGTCCTGAGTAGACCTGGTTTACACGATTACAAAGCTGGCACTGTATTTTAAAATATTTCCAAAACTATATCGAATTTACTCTGTGCAGACCAATGCATTTCAGAGACTGTTTACACATGGAACACAGGAAAAGTTATTCGGCTAAATAACCACTTTTTACATTCCATACAAACAAACTATTTTCTGTATGATTTTCAACGTCTGCTTGTATTGTGCTTTTCCCCCTTATTATATCCATATTCTCATCCAAATAAATTTCAATTTTGTCCGAGCGGTGTTTTTGATGACCATTTTAAAACTAATTACTAGTAATAGTTGTAAAATTCCACGGTTTTTTCACACATCATCCTAAGCTTCTATAAATTAGATTTCTACTTTCAAAACAAAATTTCATGGGATACGGCGTGAATCATGAATAAGTACTTATTGCAAAAATAAACCAAGGTTTACTTTTATAAATTGTTATTTGGATGGAGAGTTGTCTCATTGGCACTCACACCACATCTTCCTATATCTATACCAAGAATATAAAATAAAGTGATAAAACTGTGTCTATAACAGAACATATATATAGATAAAGCGTGCAGATGCTTAAATATCGAAGAAACATAATATTTAAAAAGTAAAGTAATACTTTTTAAAGATTAACAATGAGCAGAATGATTACCGGAAAACGATAATACACTCTATGTCAAATAACCGCTACGTATTGCATCAAAACTCTCGGCACCCTGCATTTAGGGAAAGTTGCCGTTTAAAATGTCACACAAAACCCGCTGCATTGGCTTATATGTGTGAACGTTATTCGATAACGTCAGGAACGATAACTCATGGCGTAACGTCATTCGGTATCGTGTTACCTTAATACATATGTGCATGATGTTGTTGAAGCCACTGGGCATGTTGTTATAAAAGATATATGCTGACAGTTATATTAAGCCACTGGGCATGTTATTAATGCCGCTGGGCATGCTGTTTTTTAAGACACTGGGCATGTTCTTATTAACATCAGTGGGCAGCATGTTGTTGAAGACACTTGACTGGTTGTTGAAGCCACTCGGCATTTAGTAGTTAAAGCTACTAGGCTGATAGTTACAATTATTTAAGCCAATAGGCACGTAGTTATTGACGCCATTTGCCAGGTTGTTACTGAAGATACTTGACTAGTTATTGAAGACTCTTTGGTACTAGTTGTTGAAGACACTGAGCTTGGTGTTGAGGACATTGGGTCGGTAGATGTTGAAGACACTTGGCTTGATGTTGAGGACATTGGGTTGGTAGATGTTGAAGACACTGAGCTTGGTGTTGAGGAAATTCGATTGGTAGATGTTGAATACACTGGGCTTGGTGTTGAGGACATTGGGGTTGGTAGATGTTGAAGACGCTTGCAGTGACTTGGCTGCTTGTTGTTGAAGCCTCTGGGCAGGTTGTTATTACAAACACTTGGCTGGTAGTTATTCAAGACACTGGGCATGTTGATGTTGAAAACACTGGGTAGGTTGTTGTTGAAGACACTTAGCAGCTTTGTCGATGAAGCCTCTGTGTATGTTGTTATTGAAGACACTGCTAATTGTTGTTGAATACATTGGGCAGGTTGTTTAGTTATTGAAGACAATGGGCTTGTTTTAATTGAAGAAACTGAGCTGGTTGTTGAAATTCTCGGTTGGTTGTTGTTGAAGACACTGGATCAGTTTTTGTAAACGCCACTGGAGATGTTATAAAAGACACTGAGGTGGTTGTCGTTGACAACAATGGGCAAGTTTAAATTAAAGGCACTTGGCTGGTTGTTGATGAAGACACTGAGTATGTTGTTATTGAAGACACCGGGCTGGTTGTTGTAGATGTCTCTTGGCGTGTTATTGACGCAAGTTTAAATTAAAGGCACTTGGCTGGTTGTTGTTGAAGACACTGAGTATGTTGTTATAACAGACACTGGGTTGGTTGTTGTTGAAGACACTGGACAGGTGGCTTTTGATGAAGCAACTAGGCTGTTTATTATTTAAGTAACTTAGCATATTATTATTTAAGTCACTAGTGCGAATGATTAGACAATACGGAGTGTTGTTAAAACTGTTTTAGGCTGAATTTCAAACATGTATATTGGTATATTATTTAACAAAATAAATTTCAAAAAAATTTTAAATTAAAGATGCTGACATACACCTTGATTAATATCTAGTTAGAATAACATTCACCAAGTAGTCAAATGTTCATAAGTTTCGAAATGATTCGTCTCTCGTATACAAGAGCAGTGCTCTGATAAGATTTTTCTAAAGCATAACCGGACAGAGGAAAGGATGGTTACGTTAAAGAAGACTTTCCAGCACAGTTATCTGTTCATCGAAATTTAAAAATTAGAATAACTATTCAATGCTATTTCCCGTTCTTTGTGTTTCGAGAGCACTTGTCTCTGCAAGTGGCGTCTCCCATGTAAGAGTTTGTGGTTATTTGATAAATATTTTATGTTCGTTTGAGTTTACAAATTAGAATTTAAATGTATTAATCAAAGTTGTACAAAATCGAACATGTACAATGTTGTTTGTTTATAGTTAACACATGTTTGGTTAATTGTAGTAAGGTCGGTTCGATTGGGATATTGAGTTCATGAACGAGTGAACTCAGGTGGTTTAAAGTCATTCGAGCCATTGCAGTCAAAGTGTACAGTAGCATTTTGCAAAATAAATAATATTATTAATCATATTATTAATTTTCAGATGTGTGGACCAGAAGTAGGGGGAACCAGTACAGGCTGCTTAATAGCTATATATTTATATGAACTTTCAACAATATTATACTCATATTTATAATAACATGTGCGCTTGTCTCTGCAAGTGGCGTCTCCCATGTAAGAGTTTGTGGTTATTTGATAAATATTTTATGTTCGTTTGAGTTTACGAATTAGAATTTAAGGCCCTTTGGTGACCAAGTGTGGACGTGTTTGTTCTTTGGTCAGGTGTCTATGGATGATTGTCTTAATAGCCATATATAAAGGCAACAGTTGTATACCGCTATTCGAAATTCATAATTGTTTTAATTTTCTTATTTCTGCATACCTTGTGCAGTTGCTGTATATTTTGCAATGTAATTACTATTTTGTGTTGCGTCTCAACATGAATTGGTTCAAGTTTGGCTGTATTGTTTTAATGTCAGATAGCTTGTGCATTCCTATGTTGTATTCCCCAAGGGTAACTTGGGAATAAAAATCGTTTCTTTTTTCTTCTTCTGGTCGGCAGTTTGACTTTCGTGTGGGTGTCGGTTCGTGTTTTTGTGCGGATATATAAGTATGCAGCCATCTTCCGTCAGAATGTTGACGTTATTTCCATGCCTTATGTAGAAAGACTGTCACGCACTGAACTTTAAGAACCCTTGTAACATTTTTGAGGGCTCCGTATATGACCAGTTGGA